>NC_041228.1:9530622-9550180 GCF_002837175.3 Physeter macrocephalus
CCGGAGCCTGAGCTCCGCAACGGGAGAGGCCACAACAGTGAGAGGCCCGCGTACCGCAAAAAAAAAAAAAAAAAAAAAAAAAATCCGTTTAGTTTTATAATTAAGTAAAATATTTCCATGATTCAAAAATCAGGTTTATAAAACAAGATACCATTTAAAAAGTTTAAATTGTATCCCTATTGCCTCTCCCCAAGCTTCCCTTCCTCATCTCATCGGTAATGATTTTTTATGGGTTTTTTACACCTCAGTGTTTTAATAAATAAATTAAGAAATATATGTATGTATGGAGAGAGAGACGTAGATATGTCCTTTCCTTAGATCAATAATGGCAAACTCTGCATGCATTTCTCCGCTCCAGAGGCCAGCCCATCAAAGTACGTACAGAGAAATATTCTTTGTTTCTTTTTATAGCTGTATATAATAGTTTATTCAACCAACAAAACGAACACTTGGATTGTTTCCAGCTTTTGCTATTACAAATTCTGCTGAATGAATAACCTTGCACCTCTGTTTTCTCATACTTTTGCCATCCACTGAGATTTGCACGTAAGCGAAAGAAAAGAGCTAGCTGAATTTTTTTAAGCCCTTGAATTCAGGGCATCTAACCATGTGTTTAATGGTGCAGCATATTGTTCATTTTAATAGTTAGAGTCTTTGAAATAATGACATTTCCCAAAGCTGTGGTGAATATAGTTTGTGAAATTCTTTAGAAAGGAAGCTCTCCACTTTCCAAAGAAAAGGGATGCTAGGACAAGAGGGAACTAATGGGTATTAAATACCTACTATGAGTCACATGCTCTACCCTATAACTTCCTAAATAATTCCTATTCCCAGCTTGCCTGGTCATGAGTGTTCATCCCAATTTTAGAGACGAGGAAACAGAGATGTAGGTACTAGGCCAGGTTACAGTGCTTGAATGTGGGACCAGGACTCTAGGCCATATTGGTCTCACAACTAAATCCACTATCCTTCCATTATTAGCTCATGCATTTCTTCCTTGTTGCCTCGACTGAGCTCAGGCTCTAGAACTGGACTCTGGGGTTAAACTCAAATCCTGGCTTCCCCACTAACGAGTGTGTGACTTTGGTCAAGTGACTTAACCAGCTTGCTTCAGTTTTCTCATCTGTAAAATAAGGATCTATAATAATACCTTCCTATGAGGTTTGTTGTGTGGATGAAAGGCGTTAATATATGTATATTCCTTAGCGTAGTGCCTGGTACCCTCCAGTGAGCGCCCTCTAAGTGTTAGCTGTCTTTATTATTGTAACTTATTTGTTGAGTCAATAAATAGTGACTGAACACCTTCCCTGTGCCAGGCACTCTGCTACACGGTCAGGACGAGATGCTGAGCTGGTGAGGGGACCCGTGACCTCATAGCACTTAGAGTACAGTGGAGGGCACAAACAATTACAAAATCGTAGGTGCCATAACCCTAGGAAGGGGAGGTACACAGCCCTATAAAATCTATCACATTCGGATCTCTTCATGTCAGGCAAAAGGCCTCCCGGAATGTTCAGCTCGGCTCTATTTCGTCTGTGAGGGGTTCTGGAGAAGCCTTGTCTGCCTCCCACTTGTGTGTGTGCCTGAAACCTTTCCTCCCCCTTCTGTCCCCTGAACCGCAGCTGGAGTACACAGCGCGCCTGGACTTCCTCTGGCGAGTTCAGGCCAAAGAGGAGATCAACGAGATGAAGGAGCTGAGGGAACACAACGAGAACATGCTCCGGAACATCCTACCCAGTCACGTGGCCCGCCACTTCCTGGAGAAAGACCGGGACAATGAGGTGAGCCCAGGCTGGCCCGGCCCCGGAGGAAGGGTCGCCGCGCGAGGGCTGCGACTGGACACGCTGGCCGCTGGTCCCAAGCTCGGGGAGGATTTCCCGTTCCTCCTGTGAGCCCACGAGCGTGGAGGCCAGGCCAAACACGTGGTGCTAGGCCGCCCAAACCGTCCAGCACTGTGAGATACACGCGTGGCCTCCCCAGCATCCGGTACCTCATGTGTAAGATGGATGTAGTAAGATCTCCAGGGCAAGACTGAATTGGAATTTTAAAGTTTTATGCGTGTGTGTGTGCGTGTGTATAAAACAATTCCGGTTCGGGGTTATATAACCAAAAGGATTGAAAGTAGGGTCGCAAGGAGATATTTGCACGTTCATACTCATAGCGGCATTATTTAAAACAGCCAAAAGTTGAAAGCGCCCAAGAGACAAATGGATAAGCAAAATGTGGTCTACACATAGAGTGGAATGTTATTCAGTCTTTAAAAAGAAGTAGAGACTTCCCTGGTGGCACAGTGGTTAAGAATCCGCCTGCCAATGCAGGGGGACACGGGTTCGAGCCCTGGTCCGGGAAGATCCCACATGCCGCGGAGCAACTAGGCCCATGTGCCGCCACTACTGAGCCTGCGCTCTAGAACCGGTGAGCCACAACTGCTGAGCCCGTGAGCCACAACTACTGAAGCCCGTGTGCCTAGAGCCCATGCTTCACAACAAGAGAAGCCACCACAATGAGAAGCCCGTGCACCGCAACGAAGAGTAGACCCCGCTCGCCACAACTAGAGGAAGCCCGCGTGCAGCAACGAAGACCCAACGCAGCCCAAATAAATAAATAAATAATTAATTAATTGATTAATTTTAAAAAAAGAAAGAAGTAAATTCTGACACATGCTACAACATGGATGAAGCTTAAGGACACTAAAATAAGTGAAATAAGGCTTAGCCTTTGACCACAAAAGGGCAGCTTTCTCTGAGCAAAGCAAACTAAACCTTGCAGGAATCTGAGTCACAACAAACATTCAAAAAATATTTATAAGGCACAGACTGTGGGATAGGCACCATGCTAGCCCCCTAAAAGGCTCTGGGACTCTCGCGGTGAATTAAATACACGAGGACTTGCCGTCATGTAGCTTATGTTCAAGCAGGGGCAGACAGATAACAACCTAGTTCAGAAACACATTGTGAGGGCACTTCACATTATGACGGGTGCTCTGATGGGCGAACAAAGATCACCCGCTGGTAGCAACTGGCCAGGGCAGGTGTGGTCAGGGGAACCGCTTAGAGAAGGCCACATCTGACCTGTGGCTGGATGATAGGAAGGACCAAGTCATACCAAGAGAGTGGGGAAGAGGTGGGACTATCCCTGAAAGAGAGAACAGCACAAGCAGAGGTGCAGGACAAGGATGAGCTTGGGGTGAACAGGGAGGCCAGGGTAAGAAATTGTACCAGCTTCCCAAGGCTGTTCTAGCAAATACCACAAACTGCATGGCTGAAGACAGCAGAAATGTATTCTCTCACCGTTCTGGAGGCCAGAAGTCTGAAATCAAGGTGCCAACACCAATCTCCCTCTGAAGTCTCTAGGGAAGAATCCCTCCTCCTCCTCCAGCTCTGGTGGTCTTCAAGTGCTCCTCGGCTTGTGGCCACATCACTCTAACCTCTGCGTTGGTCACATGGCCTTCTCCCTCCTTATAAGGACATGTGTCCTCTTGTCTTATGTCCTCTTGTCTAACGATCTAACTGATCGTTAGATTTAGGGTTCTCTCTATAATTACATTTGCAAAGACCCTGTTTCCAAATAAGGGCACATTCTGAGGTTCTGGGTGGACATGAATTTGAGGGGTACGCTATTCGACCCATTCCAAGGATGAAGGGTAGTGAGTGATATGAGGAAAGCCTGGGCCAGGGCCTGGCAGTCAGGTCTTATGGACTATAGTAGGGTTTGGGGCACCCTTTTAAGTGCCACGGGAGCCTTTGGAAAATTTAAGTGTTCCCTAATCCGATTGGCTGCTGATAGACTATGGATAAATGGGTCACAAGACCAGAAGCCAGTTAGGAAACCCTAAAAGAGACCAGGAAAGGGCCTGATGAGGAGGCCTAGGATTTGGTAGTAAAATGGAGAGAAGTGGATGAATTCCAGGTACCTTTACAAGTTGGAATCAATAGGGCTGCATAATGGAGTGGATGTGGGAGGTGAGAAATGAAAAAAAAAAAAAATCAAACCATTTGTCTCACACTTTAACCACCTAGAAAAAGGTAACTCAAGAGGGAAGTGAAAGATGCCTTTAAATGCCTGAACAGTTATCCCATGAGAGGGACCAGCCTTACTCAGTGAGACTCCAGAGGGTAAACCTAGGGCCACGGACAGTCCACAGGGGCTACCTCTGTACTCTGCATTATGAGGAACCTTGTGACGATGGAGACCCGCAAGGGCAGGGACCACATCAGCCTTGCTCACCGATCCTCGCGGCACAGTTTACCTCCCCTGTGGTCCTGCACATTAAAGGTTCGTGGAAGAACTGGAATGGTGAGTTCCCTTGCTGAAACTTTCAAGTGGTGAGGGGAGAGCCCTTGCGGAGATGCTACAAAGGCAAAGTCGGTTGTCTGGGAGACTGCACTAGGACAGCCCTTCCAATACGGATTTTCAAACTAAGCTAAACAGGGGATGCAAAAGCCATAGGACAAAGGTCACAAACCGGCTGCCTCTGAGACAAATCTGATCAGCAAGCCAGCAGCTGGTTGATTGGTTGGCTTGCATATTTGTTTTAATTGGTAGATTTGTCGCCTTTAGGCATGGAATGGGCTCTCCAATTTATCCATCCTTATCCTGACACTTCTGTTACCTGCTCATCCCCTGAAGACATTTGGGTTTGTGACCTTTGACTCAGGGTAGAACCGGAGGAGACCTACAGCATTCATTTCCCATCCAAGCATCTGCAGAAAGACCAGTGGGAGAGAAGCCAAGGGCATGAGTCATGTGCTGCTTGAACAATCAGCTCGTGATGAACTCGGGCCCTTGAGAGTCTCTTGGATGCAGATTAAGGCACCAAACACCCTCAACAAATGGAATTCTCTGGAACTGGGTTCGGGCCTGGTTTCCTTAAGGCTCCCTAAGGTCAGGGGATTTGTTACCAGAGCTTCTTAACAAAGCCAGGAAAGCAGAGAGAATGTCGTTGTACATCAACCACGACCACCAGGAGGAGCAGATAAACACCGGAGCCCTCAGAGGGAAGACCCAAAAAGATACGAAAGGAAAGCTCCTTTCAGTCGAGACACCAAAGCAAAGAGATATTGGAACCAGCGGGGAAGAGCAAGAACGCACTGGCTTCATCCCGAAAGTCAGGAAACCGACCAGAGATACCAAGAGCCCAGGTCATCAGCTGTTACTCGGGCCAAACCCCCACGGAGCAAAATAAATGTCAGGTTCAGCCTTAATCCCACGTATAAGACATTTTCAGTAGAAAGTCTTGTCAAGCTTATTTGTGGTTTTATAAATATTTAAACAGTTCGTACTCGGCTAGGCTTAAACAGAGGAAATGTTCACATTGCCTGGAGAATCTACACATTATGATGTAATACCGTTTTCTGAACACCTACTGTGTGCCAGGTACTAAGACAGGCCATGGATGAAAATGATCTTTCATCCTATTCACAACCGTAAGAGGAGAGTTCTATCATCCCCACGTTAGTGATGAAGAAACTGGGGTTCAGAGAGGTCTGTGATGTTCCTCTATTTAAGCTGTGACTCTAATCCAGTCCCTCAGGTTTCTTCCAGCTGTGCCACGTTACCCCCTTACCGTGCTGCTACCCATGCTGCCCCGGGAGTTTGTCCAGATGAGGGAGTGTGTACGTGTGTGTATGATGGTTATGGGAGGTGTCTGTGTGGCAGGGCTTATACTGGGTAGGTATTCGGAAGGACTGGGATGTGTGTAAATAGGAATGTATGCGTGGAAAACTTCAGTGTGTGTGTGTGTGTGTGTGTGTGTGTGTGTGTAGGAGACACAGGCAGAGTAGTGTAAGATGTGAAGGGGTGACAGACAGAGGCAGGACAGCTGTAGCCTGCAAGAACTCCCAATTTCGTGCTCTGTTTCCATAAGAGGCATTTTTATCTTCTCCTCTTGCTACAAACCTGAACTGTGATACAAACCTCTGAATATCTGATTGGGGGACATATGTGAGTTTGGGTTCCAGCTTTCATGGGGCAACAGCGGTGCTCATGGATGCAGGCAATAAGGAGATAAGAATGATTATCCCTATTTTATCGATGAAGAAGCTGAGGCTCAGAGAAGTAAAGGAACTTGCCCAAGGTCACAAAGCTAGTGCGTAGTGAGCTGGAATTCAAGTCCAGGTAGGTGTAACTTCAAAGCCGAATTTTGGTTTTTTTTCCCTCCACCTTGCTGTTAGGGTGTGAGAGGCAGAGAAGGGGGAGCAGGGACAAGAGATGGCTCAAACCATCCAAGCATAGGGCAGTGGGCAGAGCCTTGCCCTCCGGAGCATCCTGTCTGAGTCTGTTCCAGGGCCGACCTCTCTGGTCTGCTCCAGGGCCAACCTCTGTGTCACCCACACAGAGGTTCTGGCAGCTTCTGCTATACCACTGGCCTCTCGGCTTAGAATAGCACTCACCACCCCAGGCAGGGACTTTCTTGCTGATAAGGCCAGCTGGGCTGGGTCATCAGTGTCAGGCAGGCTCTCGCTGAGTCCCAGGAAACCTGCTCACTCATCCTGGCTTATTAGACCTGCTGAAAGGACACTGACAAGGGCAGCTGTCTCAGGTGCTGGACAGTCCACACAGCACAAATTCCATCTCTGCCACTAACTAGCTGTGTGACTTGGGGCAGCTTACCCAACCTCTCTGAGTCCATTTTGTCATCCAGCTGATGAGGAAATAATACCAACCTTGCTGAGCTGGTGTGAGAATTCAGCTGGGTAAGAGCACGTGAAGTGTCCAATGCAGCCGGCTGTAAGGGGGGCTCAATAGAGAAAAGTCCTTTGGTGCACTTGAAAGTCTGGTGCTTTGTGTTCAGTCCTGGCTCTTCCTCTCATTATTTTGTGACCATGAAACAAGTGGTGAACCTCTCCGGACCTCATTTTCCTCATCTCCAAAGTAACAGTACTTCCCAACTGTGTGTTACAACCTTTACATGTGTTATTATGCGTAAAGGGCTTAAGCGGGGTTTGGCACATTTTACGAGCATTCCGGTTGTTGCTATTATTATTTCTGACAAATATGAGCCATCATTACTTTTTCTACTTTTCCCCACTCCCAGCCCCACCTCTCAGCCACTCATTCAGTCATTCGTCCAGCAAGGATTTCTTGAGGGCCAACCATGTGCCAGGTGTTAATTCTAGATCCTGGGGTTCAAACGGTGAACAAAGAAGGCAACGTCCTTTCTGTTCTGAGGCACATGTTTTCCTCGGAAAACAGACATTAAAATGAATAAATATGTAACGTAGAGCCTGGTAGTGCTAAGTTCTGTGAGGGTAGAAGAAGCTAAATAAGGGAACAGCATGTGTGAGGAGGGGGCATTTACACTGGGGCGTCACGGAAGGTCTCTCTGAGGACATGACGTTTGAGTGGAGACCTGAGGCTGCTAATAAGGACAAGAGTCTCAGAGATTGTTTCTCCCCTGCAGAGAGGTGGCTTAACTTAGTATAAGACACACAGGGCTTGGAATCAGACAGGCTTGGGCCGGTGAAGGACTGGACTCTGGCTCCCTGCGCAAAGTGGAGACCAAAGTCTTCATCTTGGCTTCCGAGTCGGGGGCGGAGGGGGAAGCGTTCATACACTCAGAATCCTCTGCGAAGCCCAAACCTGTACATCCAGCCAGAGGCGGATGACGATAAAACAATAATAGCCTTCTATACTCATCAATCCCTCCCCAGTTTACAGTGTTTTTATCTTCTTTGAACCAAAAATAGAAAGAAACAGATGGCACACTCACAGTGGTTGATTGGAGCAAGTCAATTGATGGGGACATCTTGAAAGGTGTGGGCAGGTGGCTGGAGCTCTCCCAAGTGCCCCTCCAAGTCCCCCCGCCCCCTTCTCCCTGCTGGCTTGGAGGGGGAGGGGCCGACCTGCATGGGCCACGTCAACGACCCTGCAAGCCCTCTGACACCCAGCTGGGGGTCATCAACAGGGGACACTGGGTAGAAGACCCGAGGGAGGGGGAAGGAGAATGAGGTCACCTAATGTGCCTGGTGTCCTTATAAGAAGAGGAAATTAGGACACAGACACACATCGAAGAGACACCATAGGAAGATACAGGGAGACGAAGGCCATGTGTAAGCCAAGGGCAGCACCCTCAGGAGGAAGCAGCCCTGCCAACACCTTGATCTTAGACTCCCAAGACTCCAGAACTGTGAGAAAATAAACTTCTGATATTTAAGCCACCCAGTCTGTGGCACTTTGTTATGGCAGCTTGAGCAAACTAATACAATAGGAAACTGAGTCAACGGAGTTTTTTTTCCCCACCGTATCACAGCCATTTGGAGGATGCGGTTCTGTAGGTTTGCTTATGCAGGTTCTTGGACCCATACAGCAGACTGTCAGACTCCTCCTGCAGTATCACTCCATTGTTCAAGGCCAAGGTGAACGGCCCAGCCTCAGAAAGCCATGTACCATTGCTCTGCTCCTTGGCTACAATCCGCACTGCCCCCCAACCCAACCCAATCCAGCTGGTCACCAGCCACCTCTGCTCTTTTGAACAAGGACTAATGAAAGCATCCGTTCAGATCCATCTACACTTAAGCTCAAGTCAACTGATCATGAATCAGGGACACCATTTTTCACCCAGGTATGCAGAGAGAGGAAGACCCTGGACGTCTGTAACTCCCTCTCTTCTGCTACCAACAGCATGATCCCAATGTCTTAACTCCTCCCTGTTCATCTTCCTGATCTGTAGAGTGGGTATAATAATCGTACCTACTTCATGGGGTAATTGCAAGGGCTAAAGCATTGAATTCATATGAAAGTGCTTCGTAAGCTTTAGTGTTTCCTACACAGGCTAAGGAGTCATTAACTCAACAAAATGTTGAATGTTTACCTCGTACCAGACCCTGTATAGGGCATGCATTACATTGCAGACATCCAAAGCATACTAATTGGATGATTTCAATGCACTAAGATACAAATGGCATGGAGTCTTTGCCCTCGCAGACTCCACACATAAAGGAAGAGATGGACATTTTAAAGGCAATAATGCAGGTGGTGAGGGCTCCTTGTAGAGTTACCCAGGTGCTGCCACAGCCCGAGTCAGCCTCCTGCCCCCATCGGTGAGTCTGGGAAGGTTTGTAGGAAGACAGGGTACCTAGGTGGCTAGTGAAGGCAGAAAACAAGAGTTAGCCTGCTTAGGGATGCTAATTGCAAGGAAGGAAGGACATATCCCATCCAGGGACAGATAGTAAAAATGAAAGCATTGAAGCGTATGCATCTTCGTTTCGCTTCTTCCAGAAGCATACCTTCAGACAAAGATTCGAGTGCAAGTAATCTGCTTGGAAGTGGTCCCAGGAAACCCACCCAGGTAGACAGGAGAGTAAGAAGGAAGGTATGGAAAGGAAAGTAACCCATTAATGAGGCATTATCAGACTAGTTACCTCTGTGGGCGACTGGAGCTGAATCCCAGTGGAGAATTCGGACAGTGGTGTAGAAAGCATCCCTCAGAGTTATCTGGCCCAAGGCGTGAAGTTGTTGAGGACTCTACACCGGTTCCCATCAGTCATTTGTTAAGAGCAGCTCCTGAGGGGGGCATTGATTTCCTGGAGCTTTCAGCCTGCAGCTCACATGGGCAGAGTGCCCTCTAGCGGCCACTGAAAAGCTCCATGCAAAGAAACGCAAGGGCTGGCTGACTGCCGGACCTTGGAAGAGAGAAAGCAGGCAGGGCACCTACAGCATCCGCTACAGTGGGCACAAAAAGTACAAATGCTTCGGTGTTTCTGGGACACAAGGTCCAACACAGGGAATTGCAGGCAATGAAGCTGAAGAGACAGGAGGAGGGGAGTGCAGGAATATGTGAATATATGTCATGCTCATGTGTCTCAGCTTTGTCCTGAGGGCAGTTGGAGGGCTTTAAGAATAGGAGAGCCATGGTCAATATTGTATCATTGAAATATCACTCTGGCTGCCATACGGAACATGCCTCTGGATGAGATAAGACCAGTCCTGAACCCAGGACTAGGCTCTCATATTAATAGTCAAGGAGGAAAGCAGGAAGGGTCTGATAGAAAGAAATGATGGGAGGGTTAGAAAAAAATATTTAGGAGACGCAAAGAAACCCAGGCAGCCTTGGTAATTTATTGAATCTGAATATGATGGGGCAGAAAGAGGGTTGAGTCTGAGGGTTTCTAACTTTGATGACTTGTCAATGCTGGTGCCACCAACTGAGTCAGAGAATGAAGGATCAGGAGCAGGTTTAGGTGGAGAGGAAATGCACTCAGGTGCAGCATTTATGATTCGAGGAGTGCCAGGGCAACCCAGCATGAGACACAGGAGCTTGAAGCCCAAGGAGAACCGACTTGGAAATAAGATTTTAGACACTGACACATGAAAGGCTGAGAGTGAACGAGATAGCCCAGGGAAGTACGTAAACTTGGAACCACGCAGGGAGTCAAGGACAGAACCATAGCAATCGCCAACATTTAAGACAGCAGATAAGCAGAAAATAAATCCTTGAAGGGGCCAGGCACAAGGAAAACAGATGCGGTATAACTAGAGCATAGAAAGTCAGGAGATTTATGAACTTGGGTGTGATCACCACACCAATTTGCAGGAGCGTCCAGGAAGACTTGGACAGGGATTTGTGTAGAGGTTTTCCCATTTTGGCTGGCAGTCTGACCTGCTCCAGTTTCATTTCATTTCAGCCTGAGATGTGAATGGACATGGAGAGAAGTAGAAATAGGCAGTGGACAAAACTAGTTTGAGGAGTACGGATGAGAATGAAGAGAGATAGGTTGGTAGTCACAAGTGTATGCAGGCTCCAGGGCACCTTGTACTTTTTGTTAGAGGAGACACTTACAGGAAGTGGAGGAGGAGAGGAGAAAGAAAGAAGAAAGAAAAGGATCACTGTAGGAGGACGTTGCTGAAGAAGTTAGAGGGGGGTCGAGAGATGAGGAAGAAGCATTGATCTTCGTCAGGAGAAGGGAAAATGCATTGTCTGGAGTTGCAGCAGAAGAGATGAAAGTACAATGAACTACCTGATTGTATGAGTATGGAACGTGAGAGCCTCAGAGACAAGATCGTCTACTGAGGGGAATCAAGTGGACGGCGAAGCTAAGGAGAGCGGTGTGTGTTGGGGCTAGCCACTGGGGAGAACAGAAAAGGAAGCTGACCAAGGACAAAATGATGGGCAGGCAGAACTCTGGGCCCAGCTGAGGCTGGAGACCATGAATTTTCAATGGTCGCGTTCCACATGGTGGTGACGCTAAGGTGTCGACGAGATGATGTCAGAGCCCCCATTCTCTGTCCTCTCTGTGGGTACCTGTGCATGCCTGCAGGGGCAGGTACACACGGGAGCATCACCGCAGACCCTCCCCTCTGATGACTGTTTCTGGCTCCCTCTGTGTGTCTCTCTGTCCAGGAGCTGTATTCTCAATCCTATGATGCCGTTGGGGTGATGTTTGCCTCCATCCCAGGGTTTGCAGACTTCTACTCTCAGACTGAAATGAACAACCAAGGAGTGGAATGCCTACGCCTGCTGAATGAGATCATCGCCGACTTCGATGAGGTAAACAGAAGCCTGAGAAATTTACAATCACAAATAAGCATGAGTGTTGTCACAGCATTGGGTCGTTCATTGTAACCGATTTTCTGCACTTAAAGAATTCCAGACTGCATTGTAAACACAAACATGTATCATCTAATTTAGTTAACACAATTATCACACAAGATAAACCCCGTCATCGCTCCTGGAGGATCAGGAATGTAAGCTTCAAAGAGGCTAGAAACTTAACCCAATGTCCCATAACTAGCAAATGGCAAAACCAGGACTTGATCGGAGGCCAGTGCTACGCAGGCACTGGCACCACAGAGACTGGGCACCGATGGGGACATTTCTCATCTGCTCAAATTACCAAAGATAAAACCATCAATTAGCGTGTGGTCAGAGACCTAATCAAAATATAAACATACCCCAGATGGTACTTTCTTCTTCCGGTTTCCAGGAACAAGGGGGATACTCATGCTGAAATTTATTTACGTTAATAGACTTAGCAGGAGTGGGTCTTCCCCTCCTCACCCCCCAGCTTGAAGTAGGACACCTGTGTCCATCCACATGCCTAAACCTGAGATGGGAAGTTAGTGAGTAATTGAGAAAATGCCAGGGAAGAGGCCAAGCAAAAAGGTGGGTTCAGCTAACGTCTAGCCTCCTTAGCCTGATCCCCCAGGGAGCTCAGGAGTATAAGTGGTACCACAGAGTGGTTGCCATTTAGGCAAGGCTTTTGTACACCTGTATTGGTCAGCCATCGGCCATGGGCTGCCCTGGTGGGTATGTGTGAGCTCCCAGGCATTGCCAGCCAGGGGGCTTCCAGGGCCCTTCCCGAAAAATGGGTACAGCAATACATTGTCAGCAGCCAGCCCTGATGGCACCCTGGAGGATGACCCCATAAAGGAGAGCTGAGTTGGGTACCAACGGCATCTACTCCATCACCCGAAACAAAGTTCTCTCCCTTAATCCCCACCTTCCATCTAGAGAGTCCTGTGGAGTCCTTCTTCTGCATAGCCCTCAGGTCTGCCCCTCACCGTCTCACAGTCAAAGCTGCCCTTGTCTTGCTTTAGGCCATATTGTTTCTCACCTGGATGAGCACAGTCATCTTACCATTCACCCTCCTGCGTCTGACCATCACCAACCACCAAAAGCTGGAGTATTTTGTCACATTCCTTTGAAACCCAAAACCCATTGGTGTCTCCTTTTGCCAGTTCCTCAGAAGGCCACCGAGGCTTTGCACTTACTGCTCCTGTATCCTCTCCAGCCTTACCTCCCGCCATATGCCACCTGGTCCACCATCCAGCACCATCTCACTACTTAGAAGCCATCACAAGCCCAACTGGCAGTTTCACATACTGCTCTTTCCGCCTAGAAATTATGCCACCTTCACCGTACCCCGTCCTCTCTCCCTTGGCTCCACAGCCAGCAGAAAACCTACTACTCATTTAACAGTCAATTCAAACATCATCTCTACTTGCGAAGCCTCTTCTAGTCCCCCCTCTACCCAGGTAAATGTTGTCACCCTTTTTTCAATGGAAAACTTACACTCTGAAAAATCTTCCATCATAGAGCATGAAACCCTTCAGTGTACAAATCTGCCTCTTAGTTCTGGGGCAGAGACCCCTCTTACTAATCTCCACAGGGGTCTACCACATGTTGACTTTTTCCATATATAACATTTAGTTGTTGTTTATCCCTCACACCAAAGCCACAGGGTAGGAATTATTAGCCTTCGTTTTATAAGTAAGCAAAGCTGAGATTCAGAGACACCAAGAGGGCCCACTGTCACACACCCCTAAGTGGCAAAGCCAAGTTTTGAACCCAGGTCCGCCATACTGTTTCGATTTTGAATCACCGTGTGCGTTGATCCTCACTTAACTGGCATTTCATGGCGCTGGTTTTGAGGTCATAAACTCAACAATGGCCGTGTTAGTTGTCCTAGGAATGAGGATGGGAGTCAAGATAAATAAGACACGGTCACTTCTTGCCTTTCCTGGATTCACAGTCCAGTGAGGGGTAAAGTAACCATGAGTTCCCTTTTCACAAGGAGTCAGGGGTAAGTACACGTGTACAGAGGGCCTTTCAGTGTGGAGAATGGAGGGTGACTCTGTGGTAATGGTACCTTTATCCCATTCTCTGTGCTAAGCCATTAACTCGTGAAGATAAAAATTATACTCTTATGTATGCTGTTAAGTCCCCAGGCCCTCCTACTGTGCCTAGAACATAAGAGATGCTTATAACAGATGCTTACTAAAGTGACTAGTCAGCTACTTAACTCATAGGGGACGGAAACCACCTGGCAAATAGTAAGGTGATGATGGACTAGTCCAATCCAAAACATACTTCCAAATTTTTTTTTAAATAGAAGCTCTATTAAAAAGCTCAATCTGACTGAAGGTGGAGACATTAAGCTTTGTGTTATTTTAAAATCTATAGCACCGCATATCCCAAAAATTCTCCCTTGCATGTTTTTAAACTGAAATAAATAAATGTGAAGTAAGTCTGTATCTTGGTGGCCCAAACTGTATCCATAGATACCCTGGAGTCTTCCCAATAAAGAGATGGGGGGACAGCGCCCCTAGTGGTAGAGATGGGTGTTTGCAGAGGGAAGTTGGAGGGGCTTAGAGAAGGAATTGGTCCAGGAGGCTGAGCTCTAGACCAGAAGGAGGAAAAAGGAGAGATGGGGAAGAGCTGAAAGAGGAGAGAGAGGAGAAGCAGAGATGAGAAGGAGGAAGAAAAAGAAGAGGGGCAAAGGGGAGGAAGAAGAAGAGAGGAAGCAGAGGAGAAGGAAGAAAGAAGAGTATGTAGTCAACAGGAACGGGGGAAAAAAAGGCTTTCCCTGGCTTGCCAACCCCAAGCACTGTCAGCCTTTCTCACGTAGGTCCTTGGGTCACCCGGACCTGCCTTCTTTCTTTGGTTCAAAAGAGACCCTCTAGATTCTGCCCTCACTAAGCTCCAGCCAGACACCCATCAGTAACCATACTGCTCTTCTTGCTGATGCAGTTGCCACAGGAACCTGGCTCCGAGGAAGGCTGAACATTGCAGAGAGCACATGCTCCAGAACTGGGTGTGCAATAGCCGAGCACCAGGGCTCCTCACCCCCCACCCCCGCCCCGACCTCATCGAAGGCTGAAGAGCCCTCTCACATCTCGGGGCTCCATGCGGACTAGAGGATGAACAAGGGGCTGATTAGGAACCCCACTATGACTCCAGAGGCTTTTAGCTAGAGAGTGGATAAAGTTGCGGTGTGGTTAGTACGTGAAATAGAGAAGCCTCTTGCTGCCTCCTGGTCAACTTCTGAAGAGGAGGTGGCTTTGCCTGGACCTGAAACTGGCCCTCAGCCAAGTAGTTCCGAAGAGAAGAGAGAAAGGAAGAGTTTCACCTTCCGTAAGCAGGCAGAGTGAGGGAGGTGGGCAGCCAAAGGCATGTCTGGATGCTCCTGCAACCCCTTCCGTGCTCCCCACCTCCTACTACACAAGCTCCACTGCTAGAAAAACCCCCCTCACTCTTTACAACTGAAATTGGAAATCACTTACTCAGGGCAACTGTCCCAGATCCTCCAGATTTTATCAAAATCATCCATCCTCTTTATTCCTACTCCCGGTATGTTTCCACCATAAACTTTACTAAAATTGAGCTAGGACACATGTTAGTGTGATGATTTATCTAACATCTGACACCCCTGCCTGGGCTGTTGATTCCCTGGTGGCTAGGACCTCATGTGTCTTGCTCGTCAGACGTATCAGACAGTAGAAGCTCAGCGAGTAGTTGCTGAATTAGCTTCCCACGGCTGCTGTAACAAATGACCACAAAGTTAGTGGCTTGAAATAACAGCAATTCATCCTCTTATAGATTAGAGGTCAGAATCCAGAATGGATCTCACAGGGCTAATCAAGGTGCCAGCAGGGCAGTGTTGCTTCTGGAAGCTCCAGGGGAGAATTCTTTCTTTGCCTTTTCCAGCTTCTATAGGCCCCTGTCCTGCTTGGCTTGTGGCCCCTTTCTCTGTCTTTAAAGCCAGCAATCATATCACTCTGACTTCTGCTTCCTCCGTCACATCTTCTCTGCCTCCTACCTTCCTCTTTCACTTACAAGAACGCTTGTGATTCCATTGAGCCCATTACTGGGTCCAAGCTCATACTGCTTGCCACAAGACAGGCCAATAAATGGAGAGATGAGTTGCTGGGACAAGAAATAGCAACTTCATTCAGAAAGCCAGCATACAGAGAAGATGGTGGACTAGTGTCCTAAAGAACCATCTTGCCTGGGTTTGGATGCTAGTTTCTTTTATAGAAGAAAGAGGGGGAAGTAAGGAGGCAAAGTAAAAAGAAAAGAAAGCAGTACGTTTTTGTATATGTCCTGGTTCCCGCCAGACCCGGAAGGGATGTGTTAATTTCCTCTTTCCTTCAGCCATTCATAGGTGAGCCTGGTCAGGATGTTTCCCGTGAGCTTAAAGTAAGGTATTTTAGCTTAACCCTCAGGCATGAGAGGCAGGGTTCCTGGAGATGGGCCGTTATGTATACTTTAAGCCCATAGGCAGCATCACTTTAGTGATTAACTTATAGCAAAAGCAATAGAATGCAAAGGTTAAAGTAAAAGAAACGGATCAGATATGGAGTCAGATTTGTTCTTCCCTATTACAAGCCCACACAGATAACCCAGGAAATTGCCCCATCACAAAATCATTCACTTAATCACAAATGCAAAGTCCTTTTTACTATGTAAGGTAACATATCCACAGGTTCCAGGGACTAAGACATGGACTTTTGGGGTGGGGGGACAAGCAGAGAGAGCATTATTCTCTTAGCACAGTTGCTAAAAAAGAGACCAAGGTTTCCCTTCCTTAGCATTAAAATCCAAACTGCAGGTGAGGATGGAGGAAATGGCAAGGATGGTACCCATTCTTCCATACAGGTATTCATTTATCCCTACTGTGTGCTAGGCTCTGTCTAGGTGCTGAGTAGTAAATACGACAGGCAAAAATACCTGCCTCCAGGAATTTTACATTTTAGTAGGAAAGATGACAATAAATAAGCACAGTCAGGGATAAGTGCTAAGGAGAGAAGATAAAGCAGGAAGAAGATGAGGTATGTATGTGGGGACAGGATATTGTGTTCAGTTTTGCATGGGGTGATCAGCAAGACCCCACTGGGATGACATTTGAGGAAAGACCTGGAAGAGGTGATGGATGAGCCATGTAGTTGTCTAAAGGAAGAGCGTCCTAACGGGAACAGCAAATGCAAAGGTCCTGAGGCAGAAACAGGCCTGGCTTGTTAGGATCAGCAAGGAGGTCAGTGTGGCTGGAACAGAGTGAGTGAAGGGGACAGGGCATGGCAGGTCTTACAGGGCATGATGAAGACTCTGGCTTTGACCCTGAGTAGAACGGGAAGCCACAGAGCAGGGACATGGTCTGACTTCCATTTAAACAGGATCACTCTGGCTGCCATGCTGGGAGTGTGGAGGTAAGGACTGGGATTAGGTACGTTATTGCAATACAATAACCAGGTGTAAACTAATGGTGGTTTAGACCAGGGTACTGGCAGGAAATGCTAAGATTTTTAAATACATGCTGAGAGTAAAGCCAAAAGGATGTGTTGATGGATTTGGGAATATTGGCAATTTCTTCTTTAAACTAATAAGATAGCTTTGTTTATCTCAAAGATTCTTAGAAACAGATCTAGTCCTTAAAGAGTATCTGGTCACACCCATCTCGGCACTTGGCACTTAGCAGGTGCTCAATAAATATCTGCTGAGAGCCTGAATGCTTGATTCTCAGAGAGAAAAGTGGCTACCTCAAGGATGCTAAACCAGTCCGAGGTAGTCCTCACTGTGAGACAGGGGCCTGCTTCCAGGAGCCCCAGGCTGCTGGAAGCACAGATACCAGGACTGACACTGTTGCCTGGATCTATTTCAGCTGCTTGGTGAAGACCGGTTTCAAGACATTGAAAAGATTAAGACCATTGGCAGCACCTACATGGCCGTGTCAGGCCTGTCACCTGAAAAACAGGTAAAGGAATGCTTTGGACTCAGCCACAGCCTGTGGCAGGGACCTTACTCTGGTCAGGTTGCTGAAGGTGGTGGGGCTGTCATCACCAGGAAACCTGGGGACAGGTAGGGAGAAAATCCATTGAAGTGGATGTTCTAGGTGTGTGAGGTACCTTTGCTCCTGAGATAAGCAGGGTCTACTGGGTGTACGGATGCTTCTTTATGATTGAGAAGCCTCTAGGCTTCATTCTGAACCTTGCTGTTCACTTGATGAACAAAATCAGGGCCAAGAAATACCCTGGTTATGATTTCGTTGCGGGTGTTACTAAACCCCTGATCCCAGCCTGTTTTATTCTTACTTTTGTTTCCTCCTCCAAAAGGAATAATAATAATAGCTCTGCTTTTTTGAGAGGTGGCTGTGCCAGACACTAGTGTTAAGTGGGAAACTAACATCCACCTTCCAGGGCCCGTGGCTGAATTACCTGAGATAGAGTCACGCTAGCCACACAAAGCCTTGCACCTGGTAGGTCCTCCATAAATGCTCTATGGAAATGGGCGTAAGCTGCCAGGGAGAGGAATCCGCATTCCTCCTCATCCTTCTTTGCTCGCTTTCCAACTAAATTCCTAGAACTATTCCAAGACTATCTGAGAAGAAACCCTCGATAGTCATTATGTACATGTGCACATCACTCTGTCACAGGGGTCCAGAAAGACATCCCCCAGGCCAAAGCCAGCTCACCATCTGTTTTTTTGTTTGTTTGTTTGTTTCTGTTTTTTGTTGTTGTCAACATGCAGTTTTATTTTCTGAGGCAAATCACTTAACCTCTTTAAATTTAAACATTCTTATAAAATGCATGTGCTGTCTAGTTGAACTCTATAGGTGTGCCAGTAACTCAGGACCCAAAGATGAATGAATCATATTTTGCCCTTATGTTATTCACAGCCTAGGGACTGGCAGAGATGTAAATTAACAGTTGCAGGCCAGTGTGCAGTCTAAGCTAAAAAATGTAAGCAAAGAGTTGGGAGAGCAAAGAAGTATAATAATATAGAGAGAGTGACCTAAGTGCTTCCAAATTACAAAAAGGATTGGTGATATTTTTGCCTCTAATAACAAATTTCATTGCAAATTGCTACACATTTCAAATCCTATACCAAGAAAATTTGAAATATCTATTTTCAGCAATGGTCCTCTCAAATAGACACACTAATATTCTAGATATTACCATTATGCCATATCTTTATAGGCACAGCATATATGTAATGGTACTATCTATTGAAGTCTTGGTTAGTCCTGCTTAGTAAATGTTTAACAATTAGGGAGAGTTAAATCATTATACAACAAGTTCATTAAAATGACTTTATTATTATGGTAAAGAATCTGAGCTTTGTCAAATATTTCCAGTGTTAAAAATATACAAATAGGTTTATATTTTACAATAAAAATACTATCAAAAAGTAATGACAGTTAAATCAGTTCTTAAATGGTGGGCATGGTTAGAATTCGTAGAAAGGAAGTGAAATGTGATCAAAAAGGGAATTGTGGAGGACATTCAAGATGGCGGGGGAGTAAGACGTGGAGATCACCTTCCTCTCCACAGATACTTCAAAAATACATTTACATGTGGAACAACTACTGCAGAACACCTACTGAACGCTGGCAGAAGACCTCAGACTTCCCAAAAGGCAAGAAACTCCCCACGTACCTAGCCATGTGGCTGACAGGGTCTTGGGGCCGGGTGTCAGGCCTGAGCCTCTGAGGTAGGAGAGCTGAGTTCAGGACATTGGACCACCAGACATCTCCCGGCGCCACATAACATCAGTTGGCGAGAGCTCGCCCAGAGATCTCTCTCTCAATGCTAAGACCCAGCTCAGCTCAACGAACAGCAAGCCACAGTGCTGGACAACCCTATGCCAAACAGCTAGCAAGACAGGAACACAACCCCACGCATTAGCAGAGAGGCTTCCTAAAATCATAATAAGTTCACAGACACCCTAAAACACACCACTGGACGTGGTCCCGCCCACCAGAAAGACAAGATCCAGCCTCATCCACCAGAACACAGGCACCAGTCCCCTCCACCAGGAAGCCTACACAACCCACTGAACCAA
>NC_041228.1:9550606-9551067 GCF_002837175.3 Physeter macrocephalus
AATGATGAACAACACAATAAATGAAATTAAAAATTCTCTAGAAGGAATCAATAGCAATACCTGAGGCAGAAGAACGAATAAGTAACCTGGAAGATAAAATAGTGGAAATAACTACAGCAGAGCAGAATAAAGAAAAAAGAATGAAAAGAATTGAGGACAGTCTCAGAGACCGCTGGGACAACATTAAACACGCCAACATTTGAATTATAGGGGTCCCAAAAGGAGAAGAGAAAAAGAAAGGGACTGAGAAAATATTGGAAGAGATTATAGTTGAAAACTTCCCTAATATGGGAAAGGAAATAGTCAAGTCCAGGAAGTGCAGT
Source organism: Physeter macrocephalus (assembly GCF_002837175.3). NCBI lineage: Eukaryota > Metazoa > Chordata > Mammalia > Artiodactyla > Physeteridae > Physeter > Physeter macrocephalus. The sequence continues at coordinate 9,550,930 of NC_041228.1, forward strand.
GAGTCTCATACACGATAAATCCAAGAAGAAACATGCCAAGATACATATTAATCAAACTATCAAAAATTAAATATAAAGAAAAAATATTAAAAGCAGCAAGGGAGGGGCTTCCCTGGTGGTGCAGTGGTTGAGAATCCG
>NC_041228.1:9551079-9552271 GCF_002837175.3 Physeter macrocephalus
CCCAACATAGGAGCACCTCAATACATAAGGCAAATGCTAACAGCCACAAAAGGGGAAATCGACAGTAATATGATAACAGTAGGAGACCTTAACACCCCACTTTCACCAATGTACAGTTCAACCAAAATGAAAATAAATAAGGAAACACAAGCTTTAAATGACACATTAAACAAGATGGATTTAACTGATATTTATAGGACATTCCTTCCAAAAACAACAGAATAGACTTTCTTCTCAAGTGCTCATGGAACATTTTCCAGGATAGATCATATCTTCAGTCACAAATCAAGCCTTGGTAAATTTAAGAAAATTGAAATCGTATCAAGTATCTTTTCCGACCGCAACGCTATGAGACTAGATATCAATTACAGGAAAAAATCTGTAAAAAATATAAACACATGGAGGCTAAACAATACACTACTAAATAACCAAGAGATCACTGAAGAAATCAAAGAGGAAATCAAAAAATACCTAGAAACAAATGACAATGAAAACACGACAACCCAAAACCTATGGGATGCAGCAAAAGCAGTTCTAAGAGGGAAGTTTATAGCAATACAATCCTACCTCAGAAAACAAGAAATATCTCAAATAAACAACCTAACATTATACGTAAAGCAATTAGAGAAATAACAAGAAAACCCCAAAGTTAACAGAATGAAAGAAATCATAAAGATCAGATCAGAAATAAATGAAAAAGAAATGAAGGAAACGATAGCAAAGATCAATAAAACTAAAAGCTGGTTCTTTAAGAAGATAAACCAAATTGATAAACCATTAGCCAGACTCATCGAGAAAAAAAGGGTGAAGACTCAAATCAACAGAATTAGAAATGAAAAAGGAGAAGTAACAACTGACACTGCAAAAATACAAAGGATCATGAGAGATTACTACAAGCAAATATATGCCAATAAAATGGACAACCTGGAAGAAATGGACAAATTCTTAGAAAAGCACAAACTTCCGAGATTGAACCAGGAAGAAATGGACAATATAAACAGACCAATCCCAAGCACTGAAATCGAAACTGTGCTTAAAAATTTCCAACAAACAAAAGCCCAGGACCAGATGGCTTCACAGGCAAATTCTATCAAACATTTAGAGAAGAGCTAACACCTATCCTTCTCAAACTCTTCCAAAATATAGCAGAGGGAGGAACACTCACAAACTCATTCTATGAGGCCACCATCAC
>NC_041228.1:9561488-9581874 GCF_002837175.3 Physeter macrocephalus
CAGATGACATGATACTATACATAGAGAATCCTAAAGATGCCACCTGAAAACTACTAGAACTAATCAATGAATTTGGCAAAGTTGCAGGACACAAAATTAATGCAGAGAAATCTCTTGCATTCCTATACACTAATGATGAAAAATCTGAAAGAGAAATTAAGGAAACACTCCCATTTACCACTGCAACAAAAAGAATAAAATACCTAGGAATAAACCTACCTAAGGAGACAAAAGACCTGTATGCAGAAAACTATAAGACACTGATGAAAGAAGTTAAGATGGTACAAACAGATGGAGAGATATACCATGTTCTTGGATTGGAAGAATCAACATTGTGAAAATGACTATAGTACCCAAAGCAACCTACAGATTCAATGCAATCCCTACCATACTACCAATGGCATTTTTCCCAGAACTAGAACAAAAAATTTCATAATTTGTATGGAAACACAAAAGACCCCAAATAACCAAAGCAATCTTGAGAAAGAAAAATGGAGCTGGAGGAATCAGGCTCCCTGACTTCAGACTATACTACAAAGCTACAGTCATCAAGACAGTATGGTACTGGCACAAAAACAGAAATATAGATCAATGGAACAGGATAGAAAGCCCAGAGATAAACCCACACACATATGGTCACCTTATCTTTGATAAAGGAGGCAAGGATATACCGTGGAGAAAAGACAGTCTCTTCAATAAGTGGTTCTGGGAAAACTGGACAGCTACATGTAAAAGTAGGAAATTAGAACACTCCCTAACCCCACACACAAGAATAAACTCAAAATGGGTTAAAGACCTACATGTAAGGCCAGACACTATCAAACTCTTAGAGGAAAACATAGGCAGAACACTCTATGACATAAATCACAGCAAGATCCTTTTTGACCCATCTCCTGGAGAAATGGAAATAAAAACAAAAATAAACAAATGGGACCTAATGAAACTTAAAAGCTTTTGCACAGCAAAGGATACCATAAACAAGACCAAAAGACAACCCTCAGAATGGGAGAAAATATTTGCAAATGAAGCAACTGACAAAGGATTAATATCCAAAATTTATAAGCAACTCTTGCAGCTCAATAACAAAAAAACAAACAACCCAATCCAAAAATGGGCAGAAGAACTAAATAGACATTTCTCCAGAGAAGATATACAGATTGCCAACAAACACATGAAAGAATGCTCAACATCATTAATCATTAGAGAAATGCAAATCAAAACGACAATGAGATATCATCTCACACCGGTCAGATTGGCCATCATCAAAAACTCTAGAAATAATAAATGCTGGAGAGGGTGTGGAGAAAAGGGAACCCTCTTGCACTGCTGGTGGGAATGTAAATTGATACAGCCACTATGGAGAACAGTATGGAGGTTCCTTAAAAAACTACAAATAGAACTACCGTACGACCCAGCAATCCCACTACTGGGCATATACCCCAAGAAAACCATAATTCAAAAAGAGTCATGTACCACAAGGTTCATTGCAGCACTATTTACAATAGCCGGGACATGGAAGCGACCTAAGTGTCCATCAACAGAGGAATAGATAAAGAAGATGTGGCACATATATACAATGGAATATTACTCAGCCACAAAAAGAAACAAAACTGAGTTATTTCTCGTGAGGTGGGTGGACCTAGAGTCTGTCATACAGAGTGAAGCAAGTCAGAAAGAGAAAAACAAATACCATATGCTAACACATATATATGGAATCTAAAAAAAAAAAGGTTCTGAAGAGCCTAGGAGCAGGATAGGAATAAAGAAACCGACGCAGAGAATGGACTTAAGGACATGGGGAGGGGGAAGGGTAAGCTGGGACGAAGTGAGAGAGTGGCATGGACATATATACACTACCAAATGTAAAATAGATAGCTAGTGGGAAGCAGCCGCATAGCCCAGGGAGATCAGCTCGGTGTTTTGTGACCACCTAGAGGGGTGGGATAGGGAAGGTGGGAGGGAGACGCAAGAGGGAGGAGATATGGGGATGTATGTATACGTATAACTGATTCACTTTGTTGTGCGGCAGAAACTAACAACAATGAAAAGCAATTATACTCCAATAAAGATGTTAAAAAGAACTTATTTAATAAAATAAATTTTTTTTAAAAAGGGAATTGTTAGGTACAGCTGGCAACAGTGTGGGTGAATACAGAAAACATGGATTTTGTACTGGGCCGGCAGCTGTCAAGGAATATATAAGTGAATCTTTGAAACCTAGATATGATTCTTTCATATAAATAATTTAATGAAGTATAATTAAACCAGAGTATATATTGTAGCTATAATTTAAAATTATACCCCCAAAACACAAATACACAAACATATATCAAATATTGTATTTCAAGGCCTCATTGACTTAGGAGCTCCTAATGAAAATTTTAAGTATTTTCTCCCCAGCATCACCACCTCCAAAAAGAAATTTAAATGTAAATAATTAACATTGTATAGGTTTTAGTTTGATGTGGTGGCGACGGAAGAACGTGTAAACACTGGATGCTAGCATTAGAAGTATTGATTTTAAAATAACTTCAGTTTGGAAATACTGATAAACCATCATCCTAACTGCTATATTGGTGATCTGATGTAGCCACCATCTGTTTTCGTAAAGTTTTATTGGAACACAGCCACATGCATTCATTTATATTTTGTCTATGGCTCCTTTCTGGCTAAAATGGCAGTGTTGGGTAGTCATGACAAAGACCACATGGCCCACAAAGCCTAAAATACTTGCTATCTGGCCCTTTACTGACTGCCAACCTCTGCTCTAGAGGAGCACAGAATTCTTTCACATACACAATCTCATTCAGTCCTCATGAGGTAGGCAGGGCAACTATGCTTATCCCCATTATATAGATGAGGAAACTGAGGTTCAGAGAGCAAATGTCTATGTGAAACATCTCTTAAGCAGACACTGTGAGTACTTCAAAGGAAATAGACATGGTTCCTAGATAGGAAGCCTCACATATATGAACATAAGGGTGTGTACACACACACACATACACACACACACACACACACACACACACACACACACACGTGAACAGCATCAACTTGAACAGACAAGGGTAGGGGTGGGGAATGGAATCTGAGAGTCACATTTATTATGCTCTCTGAAGCAAATTTCCTGGTAACCTGTGTTTCTGGACACTGATGACGTAGGTGTACAGGGCTCACACACCTGCTTACCTCCCTTGAAGGCATGCGTGGGTGAGGTAGGACCCAGAGCAGACCCCTGCTGCAGAAATGCTCCTGTTTGCCCCATCGAATGACCTCTTCTCTCATGTTTGCTGCAGCAATGTGAAGCTAAGTGGGAACATTTGTGCGCCCTGGCCGACTTCTCTCTCGCCCTGACCGAAAGCATACAGGAGATCAACAAGCATTCTTTCAACAATTTTGAGCTCCGGATTGGTGAGTAGCAGCTGGAAGTGTGGCACCTCGGGGCCCACCGAGCTGGCTGGCCTTGCTCTATCGAGCCCTCCCGCGCCCTGGGCATCAAGCCAGGGCAGCTTTTTCCCGCAAAATGCAGCAGATTTAGCGTGACCTGGCCAAGGACAGGCCTGTCTGGGCTTCCTCTCACTCAAGATGCTGAAAGCAGAAGGATTTTGGCCTGTGTGCAGAAATACCAAGCGACTGATAGACCACGGCTACCTCTCCTCCAGCTTGTCCAGACTCCCACCCACACAAGGCCCTGATTAGAGACGTAGCTGTCTAATCAATCGTTTCCTCCCGTCTTCTATGTCACCGGATACTGGAGGTCAATGCGTTACTCTCCCGTTCTCCTGGATAACACCCTGAGCCAAAAGCAGGATTCTGTTCCTGAGGATGTCACATGCTGACTTGATCCAAGGACAGGCAGTTAGCTTTATAGCTCTTCACTTGTCCACACAGCTCATCCTCCTTTGGGCTTAGGGACACCCTTGTGCAAAATGACAACAGGCACGGCTATGTGATAATAGTCATTTACAACTTGTATAGCTTGTTAGTTTCTTCAGCATCTCTGCGGAGTCTGGAGGGGGCCTCCTAAAGCATAGTCTGAAAGCCCCTGCTCTAGTCCACGTTCACATTTTACAGATGGGCAAACTCAGGCCCAGAGAAGGGGAGTAACTAGCCTACAATCACACAACCAAATGGTCATCCTGGCAGTGACTCCAGGATTTCCTGACTGAGACCAGTGACATTCTGGCGGCCAGCGTGCAGCCTAAAACAAATGTTACGGCAGTCCTCATGTCTTAGATAACCTCTGGCTGGCATGCCATTTTACTTTCTTGGTTCTCCCTTAGCAGCTTTCAAGTGTAAAGGGTCAAGTAATAGCCATACCTGACTTGTCAGATCTAAGGAATGCCACATGCCTTTGTTCACTGGAATAAATAAGGGATATTTTTATATTTTGATCTATGGATGGGGTGCTCAGGGCTTGTTTTCCAGATCTTCCAACAACCCTACGTGTCCTTTCTGAAATCATTGAATACATGATTGAACTGGGAATAAAAAGCAGAACCATAACCTTGAACAAAGGCTGTGTAATTTCAGGAGATGTTGCTGGAATTAAGGCCAACCCTTGGTGTGATACATTATTCTCCTGGCATAGTTCAGAGGTTAGAAAATCACGTTCCCAATGGGACTGGGCCTTTCACTTTGTGTTTTGGGTCTGCTGTAACCAGCTGTATGACTTTGGGCAAGTCGTTTAAACCCTCTGAGTGTCAGTTTCCTCATGTGTGAACTGGGAGTTATATTATTACCTCCCCTGCCTACCTCACAGTAGTAAGAAGAGATGTGAATGGGATAGTGGTTATGGAAGGGCTCTGCAAATTTTAGGGCAATGTCCATCCTTGTGATCCCCATGCATTCTGCAAGAGCTGTTTCTCGAAGTTCACAGTCAGTTCTATCTTATATGTGTGTGTGTGTGTGTGTGTGTCTTGCTTTTCCCTCTGCCTGGAATGATCTAACCCAGATATCTGCATGGCTTATACTATCACTTTCTCTAGATCTCTGCTCAGAAAGGCCTTTCCTAACCACCCTACTCCAAAATACGCCCTCCTGTATTTTTCTATCCCTTTAACCTGATTGGTTTTTCTTTATCACCTTTATCATTCACTGATACTATATTGCATTTTTAAAATTATTTTCTGTCTCTCCCCAATAGAAGGTAAGCTCCATGAGGGCCGGGGCTATGTCTTTTTTCTTTCCCACCATATCCCCAATACCTGGAACAGTGTCTGCTTTATAATAGATGCCTAGTCAATGTTTGCAGAATGAATGAGAAATCCTTAGTCTATTAAAAGGAGACATATATGCCCATGAATGTGTTTAGTGGAATACTGTCATTCCTTTAAAAAAAAGTCTGTATTCCCTAAAGGAGGAGGTATTGAAATTGTGATCTACCAAATAACCTGTGGAATTGGGAGTAAATGACAGTCCAAGCAGAGAGAAAGCCAGGGACAGAGGCACAGAGATGGAAATGCCAACAGGTTAGGGGAACTCGAGCAGTGCAGTATGGATACGGTGCAAAGGTGAGGGAGAGGGTGGTGACAAAAATGAGGCTGGCAAGTTAGGCAAGAGCCAGCTCTGAGAAGCCCTAGATTGTGATCCTCTGGAGCCGGGGCTTTACCCCATAGGCAAAAGGAGCTGCGGCAGGTGTTGAGGTGGGTGGTAACTTGATCAGATGTGCATCAGGAAGTCCCCCTGGCTCCGGCAGCCGCGTGGAGGGTGGTCTGCAGGAGGACAAGCAGGGATCCCGGGAGGCATGTTAGGAGGCTGTTGCCACGGACCCAGGGGATGATGCTGAGGACAAGACAGAGAAGGAAGAGGTGTGCCCAAGCTCTCAGGACGCTGGGACAACAGAGGCAAGAGGCGACCCCAGCATCGTGACATCAGTGCCCTGTCCATCCCGCAGGCTAAGACAAGTCAGCATCCATGCGAGAGTAATCATTATTTTCTCTTGAGCACTCTCTGGTTGTCTGGTAATATACCAGTGCACTGCTTTACCTATATCATCTCACCTCATCGTCCTTTAGTTATTTCCACTTGACAGATGGGAAAAGTGAGGTCCAAATCTGTTAAGTACCCAACCCAGATCACACATCTAATAAGTGACCGAGGCTGGATCTGGACCCTGCAGTTTATCCGTAGAGACCACATCCTTCATTTAAGGGTCACCATCCCAGGCAGGGAGTGGCCCCTTCCTTGACGTCCCTCTTCTCTCACCTCTCGTTTCTCTGGTTCACCCACAGGCATCAGCCACGGCTCAGTGGTAGCTGGCGTTATCGGCGCTAAGAAACCACAGTATGACATTTGGGGCAAAACCGTGAACCTGGCAAGTCGAATGGACAGCACGGGAGTCAGCGGCAGAATCCAGGTCCCAGAGGAGACCTATCTCATCCTGAAGGACCAGGGCTTTGCCTTTGACTACCGAGGGGAGATCTACGTGAAGGGCATCAGTGAACAGGAGGGAAAAATCAAAACGTACTTTCTCCTGGGAAGAGTCCAACCCAACCCGTTCATCCTGCCGCCGAGAAGGCTGCCCGGGCAGTATTCCTTGGCCGCGGTCGTCCTGGGCCTCGTCCAGTCCCTGAACAGGCAAAGGCAGAAGCAGCTGCTGAATGAGAACAACAACACGGGCATCATCAAGGGCCATTACAACCGGCGGACTTTGCTGACACCCAGTGGGCCTGAGCCGGGAGCCCAAGCCGAAGGCACCGACAAGTCCGAGTTGCCATAAAAGCGTTTTCTTTGTGTTTCTTTTTTTTGTATTTCTTTTATATATAAAATAAATATACTAATAAAAAGGTTTAATTTTTTTTAGAACAAGGATGGTTTTGTTGGTCTTTGGATGCACTAGATCGAAGACACGATTTGAGTTTCTCTCCCGTCACAGACATTTCTTGGTCATCTCTTCCATACAAGGTTTATTGGGAAGCAAAGATAAGTAAGACCTAGTCCTTGACCTTGGGAAAGAGGGACCTGTAAACAGAGACTCAATACAGTGGGCTCATCATTAAGAATGAGCTTGTCATGTACCTGGCACAGAATAATATTAATGGATAATGTTAATAGATAACATTCCTATAAACCATTACATAAATACTCTGCGTTCAGAGAGGGGTAGATGCAATGAGAAATTGTGATAGGACAATTGTGATAAAGAACTGGAGGTCAAGGACGCTGCCTGAACTGGAGGCACCATGTCTTTGAGGACATGATGCAAAGGATTAGCCCTAAATGAGGAGAAAGAGGCAACCCATGGAACCTGGGAGAAAAGTGACCCAAGCAGAGGGACCGACAAGTGCAAACGCCCTGAGGTGGGATCAAGGCCACTTGATCTGCTGGAGCCACAGTTAGAAAGTCAGCACGTGGCTAAGTTGGTTCAGGCAGGTACACTGTTTCCTGGGAAGACTGCATCCTAAGCTCTTCTCGTATGACCGCAAAGCCTGCCGGGAAAGTTTCATACAGATGAGAAAGCTAAAAAAAATGAAAGGAATTGCCCAAGACCTTATAGTTAGTTTTAGAACTAGGCTCAGCACTGTACTGGTCAATAAAAGTGCCGTAACAGATAACTCCCATTCTTAGTGGTTAAAACAAAAGAAGAGATTTAGCTGTCATTTATGTCCTATTGCATGTGGGGCAGAGGCCTTCCAGGCAATGATCTCGGGACTTAGTCTTCTTCCACTTAGGACTTGGATGCCCCTGCTTGATCCTCTCTATCCAGCCAGCTGAAGAGAAGAGAGGGAAAGGAAGGAGAATCACTCAGAAGGTCTTGGGTACCAGGCCTGAAAGTCGCCTACATTATTGCTCTGTCACCAGCCAGAACGCAGTCATTGGCCTCACTTTACCGTAAGGGAAGTTAGGGGATGGATTCTTCCTGTGTTCACTACTGAGAGGAAAGCACTGTCTCTTGCATAAGAATCTACACCAGTCTAAGCCCATGTGTGCAAACACGAAGCTATTCTGGTAAGTTCTGTGTTGGAAGGATGGACAAGATTTAAGTAATGGAAGAAGTATGAAATCCTCATCATTATCTAAATTCTTGACTCTTAACAACAGCTCATTTAAAAAGAAACTTAGCTCCAGGTAATGAATCCACAGTAGATACGCTCTGGAGGAAATACCCACCTGAGGTATCTCGGGGGAGACCCCATGATAGAAGGGAAACTGCCCTCTCCTGAGAAGCACAAAGTACAGAAAGGGAGTTGACTTTTGAGTGGCCATGTTTGCAATGCTTTTTGTTCTCGTATCAAAGAAATACAGGAGGTCCCGGTGGAACATGAAGAGGGTATCAGGTGAAAGCCTCTGTAAACAAAGCCCTCAACCAATGTCAGGGTTAATTATTATCTTCGAAGACTCGGAGAAAGCCTCGAGGTTTACTCAGCCCAACCTGCTGAGGACATTTAAACAAGGTAAAGCTCAGGGCATGCCGAGAGCTGGAGCCACAGGACAGAGGGGCAAGGTGAGTTCAGGTGGGTCAGGGACTCAGCAAACATCACGGCAAAGAGGCCAGCCTTGGTAGAGGCAGTCAGGCTGCAAAAGCACAGTATCCAACAGAGAAAACTTGATGTGTGGCGTCAGGCTTTGGCTAATCCAGAGCATAGGGCCCTTCTGGAACCTGGGCACAGTTCAGCAGAGGCTCCAGTAAGCAGACAAGCCCTGATGAGCTGGATCCTACCCCAGGGAGAGGGCTACCAGGGACAGAGGTTGGCCCTAAACTCTGAGCTAGCACTCAGGACAAAGTCCCTGGACTAGAAGCAGAATGTGGTCCCAGGGTCTGCCTAGGCTGGGCAGACCTTAAGGGAGGAAGCATCTGGCCAAACCCAGGTCTGTGAATGCTGCCAATTTGGGGGTAATGATGAGGCTGTTGCTGTGAAGCCTCACCCAGAACCCTGATTCAGTGATGCTGAGCCTTGGGGTGGGAGAGATGGAGGTGATGGGGACCCCATCCTGAGTCTGGGAGGCGTGGTTTCATTCAGGGCTCCGTCAAGCAGAGGAGCAAGGGGGCAAGGCAGTGCCGAGAATCTCCATCGGATCATCAAGAACCCCACCAAGTGGGCATCCTCCCTCGGCTCCAATATGCCCAGCCCCAAAGCATTCAGTGCCTGACCCCCAGGCCAGCCTGTTTCATGGCCCCAGTGGACGTGCAGAGTTTGCATACAAAGGGTAAAGGGCAAGAGACGGGAGCAGGCAACCGGCCTGTGGTTGCATAGTCGAGAAGCACGCCTCTTCTTGGGCCTTGGATAAGGCTGGAGGGGGCAGGAAAGGGAGACAGTCTTCCTGAAATTAGAGAGATATTTTCTGTTTACCTACTTTTTAGTTTACTCCGCTCATTTGTTCAAAGAACTCCAAATGTCAGGTGATTTCCAGGAACCCGGTATAACTCAGAAACAAACCTGGCATAATATTCCAGCCAGGGGCTCCAACCTCACCTTTTCCCCTCTGAACTCTGCTTGTGACATTTTAGGTTTGATCTTAGAAACGTCAAGTATAAACTCTGGCAGAAGGTAGAGTGCCCCAAATGGTGAAATGCAAAGAGAAACACAGAACGGGGCTGGCTTAGTCTACGTATGTTCAGGCCTAAGAGAGAGGCTTTCTCAACAGCTCTGTATTCTGGCCTAATGTTGACGCCTTCTGAGTGCTGATCCAGGTTGCTCCCACCTTCTGTTTATCAGCCTGCGTGGGTAATGCACAGTTTCCCATGAGACAAGCACAGCCCCTCTTAGAGAACAGGAAAGGGTGTCTACCTACTCATCCAAGGGCTGGATTTGAGGACCTGCTACCTCCCAATCCGCCATCCCATAAAGTCAGGAGGATCTTTTTTTTTTTTTTTTTTGGCCGTGCCGCATGGCTGACGGGGTCTTAGCTCCCCGACCAGGGATTGAACGCTGCGTCCTAACCACTGGACCGCCAGGAAATTCCCAGGAGGATCATCTTGAGCTCAGAGTCGCCCCCACCCACCAGCTCCACTGCTTCCCTCCTGCTTTAGGGACCGTGTGAGTGTAGCTGCTCTCAGCTGGAAGTAAGTACAATGTTATCATCCCCATTTTACAGATGAGGGGACTGAGGCACAGAGAGCTTGAGCAACTTGCCCTGGAAAGGCAAGTTGCTTGGCCCTCTGCTGCACTCCGATGTTGCTTGTTGTTATTATTAAACATACAGTGATTGTATTGAAATAGTGGACATTTGCCATTTTACCTTGTCTCGACAGCATCTTTCTTGTCTATTTTTGCAAAATTTTCTTTAATGAGTAGGTGTTCCTTTTAGAATGAAAAATGATAATTAAGAAAAAGTAAAGCATGTGGGTTTACTTAAAGGGCTGAAAAAGGTCTCACCGGACCCTTGGAGATTCAACCCTGAGTCAGAGGGTCTGGACCACTCCTGGGATGGAGGTGGCCATCTTGCAGGGCAGTGGTGGGGTTGGCGGCGGGGAGGGGCAGCCAGACAGCATGCAGGAGCTCCCCCCATGGGTGGAATTTTTCCGGGGCCACAATAACTGCTGCTGACCCGATTTCAGGGCTGTCCTTTCGGACGCAGTCAGAGAAGGGGTATTGGAAACTCATTTCTTTCCATGGCGTTTTTATTCCAAACCCACAGGCTTTTCTGACACTCTGGCTCCATGCCAACCAGCTTTTCCAAATGAGAATGTTTCTCTCAGATTAGCTGTGGGCTCCACACAACTGAACCCAATATTTTATGGATGACTTACCAGGGGGCAGGGTGCCCTGCAGAATGACACCCTGTGCCTACTTCAATTATCAATTGCACGCCCACCACCCTCCTGCCCGCTCCCACCCCGGGAAGATAACATCGCCATTCTCTGAGCAAGCATCCTAACTGTTCTGAGTCGACTCTGTGCATTTGTCTTTACCTTTTATAAAACAGACAGCGTGACTGAAATGCAATCAGTTTCTGTTTGGAAATAATAATTTCAAACATGGTCTTTTTTGTAATACACTCATCCCCTACCTTGACATTATCATAACCATACGGTTATGAAAGCTAATGTTTTCAGAGTACTTTACAGTTTGCAAAGTCCATTTCCAAATATGATTTGATTTGATCTTCATAAAAATGCTCAGGGAGAGATATTATTTTCCCAATTCCTCAGGAAACCGAGGCTCATAAAAATTAAAAATAAATTGTTGAAAAACTCTATCTAAAAATTGAGTGTTAAAGCTGAAAAGAGGTTAAAGAGCATGGTCCAAAGTCTTGATTTTAAAAATAAAAAACTAAAGCCAAAGAGGGGGACACATTTGGCCAAGATTCACCAACCGGATGCAGAATTAGAGCTGGAATGCTGAGAAGATGATTCCTTGTCTCATGCCCTTTTGACTCCATCTGGGTGCTCTGACCTCTTTTCCTTTGCTCACTGTAAATAAGACCGCCCTGTAACCGGGAGGTCACTCAGGTCCTCCCTGCCCCATGGGCCTGAATGCGATTGGCTCAGATCCCCGTGGAAACCCCACAATGCCTGCCAACCACCAGGTCCCTCACTGTAACTCTGCTTCTGCCTCCCACTCTTCACACCCCATCTCCATTCTGCTGGACCCAACACAAAACACAGCCCCTTCTGAATTCTCAACACACACACACACACACGCACACACGCACACACGGAATCTGCCACTCCAAAGGACTGTGAGGGCACATTCATGCTTCCTTTTTAACCAAAAAAGTGGTCCTGGTTCCCAATCCAAAGAGACATTTCAACAATAGAAGAAAAATAAAGAAATGTTGTTCCTTGAAAAACCTTTTTTGTTGGTTGTCTTTATTCCTTCCCTCCTACACTCATATATAAAACTGATGGTTATTACAAATGGCAGCAGCAAACCTCAGACTTTCCCTAACACCTTCGTCCCACCACTAGCCCCTGTGCCATCCCAGGGGATAGAGATCATTAGCAACTAGAGGAGCAGTGTGTTACCCGCGCAGGCAACCAGAGATCAGCTGATCAAAGGTCCTTCTGAGTGACAGCTTACTCTCCTGCAAAAATGACCACACTAACCCAAACAAAGAAACTACTGAAGTTGCCCAAGTTATCGACCCTTGAGACACCTTCCCCTGGACACCAGCCTCTGAGGGAAGTGCCCTCTCTTGGGGGCTGCAGGAAGGCTTCTGATGAGTGTGCGGACACAGCAAAGGAGACCCCGGCTGTCCACAGAACATGCCGCAAGCTGGGACTTCTCTCCCGGGACACTTATCAAGTTCCAGATGAAATAAGGTCTTCTTGGTTCAAAGGAATAAATCCCATTTTGTTCAGATGACCTGTACTTGGGGTTGATAAATTGTTTTAACAAAGGCATGGGTGGGGAGAAGAGCGATCTAGGCATATACAGAGATTTGAAACAAATCCCTCAGCAACCAGACCTCAGAGAGACTGGCTCCCCTCACCACGTCCTCTAGCCCTTGGCTGGACTCCCAGCGCCAGGGTTTTCCCCTGAATGAGACGGCCAACCACTCAAGGGTTTGGGGCAGAAGAGCCTCATGCTCGGACTTATATTTTTGCAGTGATGTCTGCCACGTTGTGATACAGCGATGGGGAGGCAAGGGCAGAAGCTCACCATATCCGATGATGGATTGGATGCAAGGTATGGAAGAGAAGGGGCCAGGATGATTCCAGGTTTTGAGGCCTGAAGACCTGGATGGATTACCGATATGTTGTTGACACTGGGAGAAGCGAGACTGGGGGAAGATCCCATGTTTGCTTTGGGACAGGTCAAGTTGAGATGCCTGTGGCACCCCTGGATGTGTGAGTTGGAGGGCAGGGGAAAGATCCAAAGCGAAGATGCAGTCATAATGCTGGACCTTCCTGGAGTATGTGACCCAGCCCACCACTCCCTCCTTCATAGGATGCTCACCTCCCTGGCTCTTCGTAGCTGCTTCCCTGCTGGGTAAGACTTCAGTCAGGCTGCTCAGTGCACTTTTCTGATGTCTCCATCCGAAGCTGCCTTCTTCCTGTACACAATCCGTTAGACTTCTTCCCATGACATCAGCCACCATCTCTGCTGATGATTCTAAAGGTAAGCCCAGACCTCTCTCCTGAACTGGGAAGCCAAATATCTAGCAGGTTCCAAGTCAACCCCACCTGGCTGTCCCATGAGCTAAAAGTCCAGTGCTCTGTAAAGAAGCTCATCTTCTCTTCCTCCGCCTTCCTGTGGCCCCAGCCAGGGTGAGAGCAACTCCTTAAATCCCAGTTTGGCCCAGGCACATCTAGCTGGTTCTCCAACCACCCTGCCCCCCTCTCTTTCTTCCTCCTTATCTCTAGCTCTTATCACCACAAGTCCACACACAGACATACACACAGGCACACAGGAACTACACAGTTATCCTTGATTAAGATCCTGCAGTGAATAGGCCGGTTTCTCCATCCATAATAGCTCTCTGACCTCAAGCTCACTTGCCCAGAATCCAACAACACTATGTCATCAAGTGGTTAAGTGTGTGGCCTTTGGAGCCAGGTGAACTGCATTGCAAATCTAGCAACATGTTTTGCCCAAACAAAACTTGGGCACATGTTACAGCCACCTCGAGTCCCATATTTTTCCTTGAGTAGGTGTAAAATCCCTCTAACCCCCTGCCCCTTGGAAAACCATAGCCCAGAACTACATGGGGAAGGGGGTTCTAGGATGCAGTTCTCGGCTTCTCTGTGATTCAGAGGGGACCTAAATTAGGACAGGGTGACAGTGATGCCAAGCTGACGATCCACAACCAGCATGCCAGTGCTTCACACCCAGTTCCCCCACCGCACACTGTGTCTTGGTGCCCTGCCTCTCCCGCCCGCCCCCCAGGAGTGTGCTCTCACACTTTACCACACTTTATGATAAACTACTAATTATCTGTGACTTCCTCATATGCTAATTACAGATGAGATCACAGTTCCCACGAATAGTTTAAACTGCAATGCTCTGAGCCCCTGTTGTTTAAATAGAAGGGATCCGTATCTCTTCCAGAGAATCCAACCTCCTAAAATATTGGTATTGGCCAACTTCAAGGCCAGTAGCATCCAGGCCTCACAGAGGAACAGATTCAGTGAAGGAAAGAGATGCAGAGCCCAAATAATCGATTGATGTCATCTCAGGCTTCCGTGTCAGATGTGAACTCTTTGCGATCAGGATCATGTCTCATTCTGGCTTCTAACACTGTGGCTGATGTCATGACCAGCCATAGTAGGTCTTCAAAATCATTTGTTGAATGAATGAACCATAAACGAACACAGGAAGGAAGATGTACCTGAGCTGGATCCAGGTCTGCCTGCTCAGAGGATACAGCCCGAAGTCCCCAGAAGGTCCTTCCACACTTGGCCCCTGACCCCTCTTTACCCACCTCTTTATCCATCCCCTCCTCCTCCTACGGAAGCGTGTTCCACGCCATCCACCACAGCCTTCCATTGGTACACATAACAAAATGGACCCAGAAAGTCTTCCAAGAGGGCATCCTGGGCAAGAGGGCGGGAGGGCTGTGAAAAGAGTGCAGATACCATCCCCACTCCAGGCTTAGAGTCCTCCGTGAGTGTCCTCCTGAAGCCGAATCCAGCCTCTGTACCCCGACACTGAATTAAATCTTGGAGACAGTTTTGGGTGAAGTAGAAAAGAATAGCTTTATTGCTTTGTTGCGGGAAGGGGAAACCCCTTCCACGGCCCGAGAGTGGGCTCCTGTCTAACACTCGGAAATGAACTGTCCGAGGAGCCACACGTGCTGACAGAGCAAGAGACTATTGGGAAGGGGACGCCGCGTGGAGAGCAGGAGGGTAAGGGATCCCAGGAGGACGGCTCTGCCACGGGGCTCGCGGTCTCGGGTTTTAGGGTGATCGGGTGAGTTTCCGGGTTGTCTCTGGCCAATCATTCTGACTCAGGGTCCTTTCTGGTGGCACGTGCATCGCTCAGCCAAGATGGATTCCAGCACTCCTTCAGAACCCAGAGCCAACACCCCCTTTAGATAAATTCTTGGATTTCAAAGATGGCCCCTGGTCTGTCACCCTTTGCTTTGCTGTTGATTTTCTTTGTGGCTTAAAGATCCCACAGCTCCATTTAGCTCAAGCCTCCGTCTTGGATTCCAGTCCCTCTCCTGCTCACTAGGTTTCCTCTCCACTCACCTCATTTTCATTTCTTTTCTCCGTTTGTTGCAGTGAGGGCAGGGCAGGCAGGCTGCAGAGAGCAGCATGGGGGCCGCCGGGCATACCTCCAAAGCCGGCAGAGGAAATGCCATCAGCCTCAAATCCAGTGCAGGAAGCGCGGCCTGGATTCGCCACCCAAGGCTAAGCTCCTGGAGGAGAGGAGGCGGATGATCAGCAGGGAACAGGAAAGCCTGGGGCAGAGCCCTCGCCATTTTACAGCATGTACAGCAGAATCCAGCCCTGCAGAAACTGGGCACCGGCACTGGTGAGCGCTTCTGCAGAGCCCAGAACAAGCAGACAGAGAGCCAGCAGGCAGCAGAGGAAGGCTATTTCAAGTACCGATTTCAGGGACTGCGGGGATCTTGATGCGAATGCCTGCAGGACAAGAGGATGTGAATCCTCTTTGGAAGCCGACTGCAGATAAGAGGATTGAGGTGAGGTTAAAAGACTCAGTAGAGGAACTAAGAAAAGAGAGAGAACAGCCAACAGAAGTCAAAACTCCCCTGCTCAGGTCAGGTCTGCATTCAGAGGTGGTAGAGCTCCGAGTCCAAAGGCTCTGCCTCCACCTCTTCTAAGCTGCAATGCCTGGGACAGTTATTTCATCTCTCTGAGCCTCGGTCTCCCCAACACAAAGAAAGGGAGTAGGTAACTGTCCCTCACGAGGCTGGCATGTCAATTCAATGTGATCCTGGGTAGAAGGCCACCACTAAATGTTTTCCGGTCACATCAGGTGCCAGGCACTGTGCAAGAAACCAGGGACAGGGTAATGAACATGGGATGTGGTCCTTCCCTCCTTGAGCTTGCAGACCCCTGGGGAGCAGAACAAGAGACAAACCCCCAGGTAACTGTGTGATCCACGCACCACAGGAAAAGTTCAGGATGTCATGAGCGAGAGGGACAGCTACACAGGGGGTGCAATTTGTTCCACGTTCATCAATTCTTGTCTGAGCACTCGCCTGTATGCCAGGCACAGCTCCACTTCTAGAATCCCCTCTGACACTGTCCTAAACATCCTGGTGAGTGGAGAACCACAGGCACACAAAAGCAACTTACAGAATAGAGACAAAACTACTTCTGATGGCGGTAAGTGCTTTGAAGAAGCGTGATACCAAGTGGGGGCTACTTTCAATGAGGGGAAACATCTCTGAGAAGGAAATATTTGAGATAAAACCTGAAGGCGCCAGCCATAATCGTAACACCAGTCTCAAAATGAGATGACGGTGTACAGATTCCTCATCAACTGTTGTTTAGGTGATGATACCTTTAGACATTCCCAATCCAGGCATCTAACCCACACCCCACTCTGACTCCTCATCCCCACCCCAATGCCCCAGGGGGTACCACTTAAGACTCAAGATCCAATCCAATGCCCTTCCTTGTGGGAGTTTACACAGCTCTGCTAGACCACAGTCGGAAAGCATCCCATGGAATGTGCTGTCCCTTCACACCTGAGCGGCGGCGGGCCACTTCAAAGACGATAAGTAATTGGGATCTGCACGGCCCACAGGTCAGGGAAGCTCAGGAAGCAATGAGAGCCCTCCATGTCCTAATGACTGGTGACTGGAAGTGTGTAGGAGCCCTGAGAACTGTGACAGCCTTGTCTTGGGACCCGCTCTCCTTTGCTGCCATCTTGTGGTCACATTTGGGAATAACAGCCTTAAGTATGGGGCACTGCATCCTTCAAGGCCCTGCTCTAGGCGCCAGTGCTGGACATCCAGCAGTGAAAAAAGCAGACAAAAGGCCCTGCCCTCACGGAGCTTACATTCTAGCTGGCTGGCCCAGATACAGCTGGGTAAAGGCTGAATCGCCCCCATTGGACAGAGGAGACAACGAGGTTCAAAGAGGTAAAACGTTTGCCCAGACCACACAACTTACAAGCGGAAAAGTAGGATCTGAACTGAAAACTCCTTTGCACAGCACCCTCCTGCCTTCCCATAGTCTGTCAGGGGGACAGGAAGTTGGCCCTGAGTCAGGGGGCCAGACAACAAATCCTAAGAGGGCAGCATTGTGCTGAAAGGAAAGAGTCCCGGGCCAGGACCCTGGAGTCCCAAGTTTGAGTCTTGGCCCTCCCACTGTCTGGCTGTGTGACCTTACGTAAAACACTAAGCGTCTCTGATCATCTTCAAATGGGAATAACAAGACGTACGTTCCCCAGCCCGTCTAAGGGTTCTTCATTGCATTGTCAACCTTATTGAACACCTAGCATGGTGGGCATCGAGCTGGCCACACAGCTGGTTGAATCTTCACTCCATCCAAGCCCCCCTCCCGTGCTGAAAAAGCCTCGGCACCCTCCCCCCGCAGCTCTCTAAAGCTTTCTCTCTCCTGCCCTTTAAGTCTGCTGGCCACATCGGCCCCTCCAGGTTCTCCCGGTCTGGCTGCCTCCTCCCGTCCTTGAACTTCAATTCGTCTCCATGGTCAGTGTAATGACTCCTAACCTTTCCGGCAACACATACCCCAGGCAGCAACCCTGACAGGGTATCACCAGCAAAACCATGCTGATGGCGACCTCCTGGTCTCCAAACTCCACAGACCCTCCTATTACTCACTATCTCCATCTGAAATGTGTCCTCCTGTCTCCATCCTGATTGCCACTGTCCCCTTAAGCTACTGACCACCATTCTTTGACCAGATTTGCCTCTGGCAGGAGGTGTTCACCCCACATGGTCTCACCGCCTCACTGCTGGCTTTCTGCAGGCTAACTGGCCTCACCTCCTACCAAGTGCAGAGCCCTGCTGATGTTCTTCATGCACGCAGCCCAGTCCAGCATGGCCGGCAGCATCTCGATGGCTTTTCCTCCCTTGGCTCTGGGCCCATCACGCTCTCTGCCTCTGAATATTCCACCTGGTTCACTGTCTGTAGGCAGAGTCTTATCACAGGGGCACTGCTGAGAAAGTCAGTGCCACTGCTGTTGTCTTAAGTTGTCCCCTGCCTGCCACCCCACTGCCACGCCACTCCTTGGTCACGTGCTGTAGGACCCTTCCAGTCCACCCAGCATTTACTGGGTGCTGACTACACTCTAGGCGCTTGTCTGAGCACTTCCCTGAATTATCTCACTTTTTCCTCTCCACAGTTCTATTAGGTGGATGATATTATCCCAGTTTAGGCTTATCCCAGATAAGGAGGAGGAGCTTAGCCAAGGTCACAAAGCTAATAAGTGGAACAATCTATCTCCAAAGTTTCCTCTTACCCACGACACGCATCCTCCGAAATCCACTGACAGCGGCACCCCGAGAACTTCGGCTTCCCAACAAGTCATCCCTGAGAAGTCATGATGTCACTTGAACACAGGCTCTTTGTGAAGCAGGAGATTGACTGGGGTCCTCAAGGGTATCAGAAGTAGTTTTCCTTCGTAGCTGTTATCACAATTGTTCATAATACATTTACGTGTGTGATCATGTTTTAATGGTTTTCCCATCCAGATTGGCCTGGCTCTCAATAAATACTTGTCAAAGGAAGGGTTAGGTTAGAGGGAGAGAGAAGGAGGAAGAAGAAGGGGAATTTGAAACATGGATCATGCAGCTGGGACCTGAAATGGCTTATCAGATGAGTCTGTCCAGTTTCACACCTGCTTTTGGCCAAGAGGATTTGCCCACTTCTTCAGGTCACCATAACCAGAAGGCCTCAAGGTCCTTTGAAGGAGACAAATAGACTGGTTATTCATAGTTCCGTTGACTCGTGTGTGTGTGTGTGTGTGTGCGTGTGCATATGTGTGCATGTGCTATTGTTTTAACCATCAATTAACAACATAGTTTATTCCATAGCATCAACCAATTCTTACAGTGCCTATTGAAGTCCAGAGTTTGGAACAGAGTCAGGATTGTGATGGAGAAAGCTAGGACCACGGCCAATGTTTACTTTTGGGAGTCTGCTGTCCATCCAAGTGTCACTGTTGAGCAAACATCTGCGGGGCCCACAAATGAAGTGGGAATGAACTGGGCTTGAGGGTCTTCAGTCCCTGAATGTTGAGTTTGCACCCCTCTCCACTGTGTTCTACTGGCCGGTGCTTCAAAAGCTCCCTGATGGCCTGTGTTTCTTTATATATCCTTGGAGCTGGGTCACTACACCCAAGATTCATTCATTCATTCATTTAACAAATAACTATTGACTCCGTGCTAAGTTTTAAGAATGCAGAGGGGGAAAAAAATTTCACACAGTCTTTACCCTCCCCAAACCTACACCATTAGCAGAAAAGGCAAGTAATTATAATGAAATGCATTGAATGTCACAGTGAAAGAAGTGAAAGATGCAAAGCTATTTTCTGAAAGGAAGGAAGGAAGGAAGGGAGAGAAAGAAAGAAAAAGAAAGAAAGAAAGAAAGAAAGAAAGAAAGAAAAAAAGAAAGAAAAGAAAAGAAAACAGGAAGAGGGGAAGGAAGAAAGCTAGCCTCCTCCACGCTTGGGCTACTGTTAGGTATTTAGAGCTGGGATTAGTCACCCTTTCCATATTTGCCATGTAGCATTTATGTAATCTTGATGTTCTACCACTTCTTTTGATGCTGGCTATTTCAAGGATGTTGTATAGCTCTGAGCAGCACCAGGAGACTAAGAAATGAGAAACACCGTGGTCCAGCTGTCAAGTTCTGACTCTCCAAGTCCTGTGGAAATCACCAAATTCGATCCATGGCCGCAAACACCTCTGACCTGAAGAATGGATTATGCTGGCTCATTTCCATGGTGTCTCCTGCCAAGGTGCCATCGACCTGTAAAGAGATGTGGGTTGTTTGGGTGATACTGGCAGGAAGTGGAGGGGAGGGAAGACGTTGCCATCTGGAGGGGACTTTGTTTCCGTGAGATTTTGTGGAGGTTGGTACACTGGAGGGCAGTCTAGCCCACCTGGAGATGCATTGCCTCTGGGCAGCATGAAGTCAAGAAAATACCCCAAGATCTTGAAAAGCAGACTGGTTTTCTGTCCTGTATTATCCTGGGATGCCCAGGAAGACCTCAAATAATAGAACAGGGAGTGGAAGACTGTGGAGGGTGACCCTGGGTCCAGGACTCCTATCACCTAACAGCAACTTATTCTAGGTCATGTGTTTTAAACTATCGGTGCCTAGTGGGTTCGTAAATCAAGCAAGCATTTTTTTTTAACATCTTTATTGAATGGAGGATAATTGCCTTACAATGGTGTGTTAGTTTCTGCTTTATAACAAAGTGAATCAGTTATACATACACATGTTCCCATATCTCTCCTCCCTCTTGCATATCCCTCCCTCCCACCCTCCCTATCCCACCCCTCTAGGTGGTCACAAACCACCGAGCTGATCTCCCTGTGCTATGCGGCTGCTTCC
>NC_041228.1:9581982-9582204 GCF_002837175.3 Physeter macrocephalus
TTCCCACTAGCTATCTATTTTACATTTGGTAGTGTATATATGTCCATGCCACTCTCTCACTTTGTCACAGCTTACCTTTCCCCCTCCCCATATCCTCTAGTCCATTCTCTAGTGGGTCTGTGTCTTTATTCCCATCTTACCCCTAGCTTCTTCATGACCTTTTTTTTTTTTTTTAGATTCCATATATATGCGTTAGCATACGGTATTTTTTTTTTTCTTTCT
>NC_041228.1:9582521-9649527 GCF_002837175.3 Physeter macrocephalus
TTGTTTGTTTTTTTGTTATTGAACTGCATGAGCTGCTTGTAAATTTTGGAGATTAATCCTTTGTCAGTTGCTTCATTTGCAAGTATTTTCTCCCATTCTGAGGGTTGTCTTTTGATCTTGTTTATGGTTTCCTTTGCTGTGCAAAAGCTTTTAAGTTTCATTAGGTCCCATTTGTTTATTTTTGTTTTTATTTCCATTTCTCTAGGACGTGGGTCAAAAAGGATCTAAGCAAGCATTTTTTTAAGAAATTGAATGGAGGGAATTTCCTCGTGGTCCAGTGGTTAGGACTCCATGTTTCCACTGCAGGGGGCACCGGTTCGACCCCTCTGGTCAGTGAACTAAGATCCTGCATGCCACGTAGTGCGGCAAAAAGAAATTGAATGGACGTATAAAAGGCAGTGAACATAGCAAAGACAGCTATAATTTTATGAAACTTTTGTTTGAGTCACATATACACATGTACACAATGTATTACAGGATGACGATGTAATATCTATTTCTATCTGTGCATAGCAGTTTAGATTTTTTAAAACCAGTGCTTTAGGTTGTAGGATTATATATTTACAGTCTTCATTTTTTTCTTTACCAAGTTTTTAGTTTTACACAATAAAAATGTTTTACTTTTGTGGTAACTATAAAAAGTGGGAGTTTTTTCAATTTTTCATGATAGAAAATTCAATTGTACAGAAAAGTTGAAATAATAATACAATGAATGCCTGTATACACTTCTGCTAGGTTTACCAGTAAGAGCACTTGATCAAATTTGATATCATGGCCCTTTACCCCTAAGTTCTGACTCCTAAGATCTGGGACATAATCACAAAACAACCTGCTCAGGAAATGTAACATGGATATAGTGTTAGCTAATATACAGTCCACATTTAAATCTCCCTAATTGTCTTAATAATGTCTTAAAACTATGGTTTTCTTTTTGCTTTTTTGTTTAGTCTATCAGTGAGTCAATTATTGCACATTACATTTAGTTATTCTTAAAAGTGCAGATTTTTTCATTTTCAAAAACAGAAAGCAGGCAAGAGAGGGCAGAGCAGGTAAAGTGGCCCTTAACACCATACTGCGCACCGGGGTGTATGTCTCTGTTCACGTTTGTGTCTGGGGCGGCCATTGTTACACAAGGCATTAGGGACCCAAGGTGTGTTCACGGTCCCTGCAGGTTCCCTTTAGCTCCTGATTGGCTGCAAGTAGTGACGTTGAACCCCTGGTAAAACCCAGTGACAACAGAGCAGAACTCACATCCCAGCTTCATTATTTACCCTCTGGGTGACCTTGGGTAGCTTATTCACCTCTCTATGCCTCGGTTTCTCACCTGTCCATGGAATCATCACCATGTTCGCCTCCTATGGCTGTCATGAAGGATTAAAAAGTACAATTTATAGACAGCTGTCTCATCATCAGTATTCCAGAAATATTAGCTATGGTTCTTAATAACGTTATCTTGATTCTCGTCAAGGGATCTTAATTAAGACACGCCAAGAGACCATCACTCTAAGATGGCCCAACAGCTTGTGCATCAAAAATGAAGCTTCAGTGCATCAACCGCGAAGTAGTGTGCAAGTGTGAAAAGGGCGGGGATGTGACACGCTGGGTAGAAGACCCACATCACCACTTCATTTAGTCTCTGCCTGTCTCTGCTTCTGTTCCTCCAGGATATAGTAGGAACAGTAGCTAGTAGGTTCATTTCATTGATGCAACAGGAAATACATGACAAGATGAGACCAGAGTCCTATTTTGAATCCCAATTCCTTTGCTAACTCGCCCATAAGGTTTGGGCCACCATTTAACCTCTCTGAACCTGAATTTCCCTAACTGCAAAACTAGGAGTGCTGGCCAGGATACTCTCTTCCAACCTTAATGCTCCCTGTTTCTATAGGGAAACTATAGAACTAACAAACTAAGAACTAACAAAGCATTGATCTAGCGTTGTATATTCTTAGACATGATCACTATTCTTCATTCCACGGGACCAGAAAAAAAGCTAAAAGTCAGTCCAACAGGTACAGAGATAGAGACTCTGGGTCAGTCCCCTCAAGTCACTGACTCTTTCCTTGTTAGTTCTTCACAGCAGCACCCCAACCATGTTCAAAGTCAAACACACAAAGAAAATAGTCCAGAATTTTTCATTGATTTTCATATATTTTCCAAATAGTTTGGACTCTGAATATGAATTTGTAGATCCTGAAGTATTTCAATTAATTTAACAACCATAAATCCCCTTTACGAGATTTTATCTTTATATCATTCCACACTTGATCAACCACATCCAGGCTGCAGCCCATCAGCAGTGACTCTGGAGCAGACAAAAGAAAAGAGATCCATACCGCGGGCTCCTTTTCATGCAGGAGCACTCTGTTTCTTATGTTGGAAATACAGTCGGCAATTTTAAACCATCGACTCCACCATTACGTTATCTGTCGTTGTCTTTCGGAAAATCTCAGCAGAAACATTTATTAACACCCGCCAACAGGGAGGACAGATAGAGTCAATCAATTCTACCTACTCCAGGGCAGAAGGCCATTTTGATAGTTACCTGTGATGGAGAAAGCGTTAGTGTAGCTAAGATTTACTAAGGGATTACTATTTGCCAAGTACTATGCTGATGCTTACGATGGAATCCCATCTCTCTGGACGTGTGTCTTTCTCATCCAGAGGCTGCAGGACAGCATCACGATCTGAGAGCTCACAAAGTAAATGAGTCACTAACATAAAATCCTGCATAGCATCAGCATGGGCCTGGGTTCCACTTGACAGCATCAGTGGTAGATGAATGACACATGCTTTATGTAACTTACTTCTACTCCCTGAATTTGCTCAAGCCTGATCCCACTCTCACTTTGTGATGATTTTTCCTGGGCCTGCTCAGCCTTATGACTGGATGGGTCTGGCAGAACCCAGTTCATGATAGGAAGCTCTGGCCACAGGATAGGGGGAATAGAGAGGCACTGTACAATTTAACAAATAAAATAATTATCCATTGATATCACGACTGTCTATTTAGGAGAGAAAAACGACTGGCTGGGGAAATTTAAAGCGTTTGGGGGGGTAGCGCTGTTCATGTTATGAGTCACTAATCAAGGAGTTGAAAAGAACAAAAGTTCTTATGTCTTAAGGAGGTTCTGCTTTTAAAATGGTGATGAGGGAAAACCTCTATAGGAAGACAATTTAGGCTGAGACCCAAAGGATAAGAAGGAGGGAATTATGAGAGGGAGCATTGCAGGTGCAGAAACAAGCTAAAAGGAAACCAATATGGCTGGAGCTTAGTCAACAAAGAGGAGACAAGAGATGCGTTTGAAGATGTGAGTACAAGACCATGCTCTGAAGTCCTAAGTAAGGAATGAGATTTCACCCAGTGTAATGGAAATCTGCTTTTGATGAAATGTCAACGTCTGATTTTAAGAGAACCGTTCTGGCTACCGTATGGAGAAAGGGTTGGAGGGGAAGAGGGTGGAAGCAGGAGACTGATTAGAAGGTTACTGCAAGAGTCCGTGCAAGGATGAAGCTCATCTTTTGTTACTTACCCTCATTGCTCTCTCATGTTAGAGCGCACCAAACACCTAAAACACCTGCAAGGGCCCACCTGTTTCTAAATCCAGGGCAAGGGTATTCAAAAGAAAAACCTCATAACCCAAGTGAGCTATTTCCTTCAACATCAAAACTTATCTTTTCTTTTTTTTTTTTTTTTTTTTTTTTTTCAACCACTGCGCCACCAGGGAAGCCCCAAAACTTATCTTTTCAAAGCCTTGGATAGTGACTAATAAAATGAATAACTCCAACCCCCCCCCCACCCAGATACTCTAAATTAAGAACTTAACACTCCATTTTTAGTGTTCTTTACCTGGAATAATTAACACCAGATGCAGAAGAATGGCAGTGATTAGTAATTTTCTCCCATGAGAGCCATTTTTAGGAAGGATACAGAATGTGTCCGTATTCCACTACCTCCATTCCACCCCCTCCCAGCTGTTTCCTCAAGCTGGGTTCCCACTCACCTGACTCACAGCAGTGCTCACGGGGACAGAGCATCTTGATAAAGAGAGGGGTGAAAACCAAAAACATCCAATATGCAAAACTGTAGCTAAACAAAAATAGTAGTAATAGCATAATGGCAATCATTTGTTGAGAGCTGACTATGGGTCAGGCACTATATTAAGAACTTAATATGCCTTTGAAAAGTCCTAAGATACCAAGTTATTATTTACGATCACACTGGAACCTTAGCAGGTGTCCCCAGCACAGCAAAATGCTACAAGTCACATATAGGAAAAACAATATGGTGGTTACTTGGTGTTTACAAGAATCCAGACTTCGACCTATTCAAATGTCACCTTACCTAATTATCTAGTTTCCAACCCTGAGTTTGAATCTCTGGGTCCTCTCCTGCCCTGCTGTCTCAGCTTGCTGACTACTTCAAAGAGTTCCTCATCTCCCCACCAGCCTGCACTAGTCCCCAGACTTCGATGAGCACCTGTGTCCTGGAGGCTCATCCCCTCATCACAGGCGTCCTGTGAAGTCCATCATATGCAAGCTTGGGTGGTGAAACCTGACTGTGTGTCGCACTGTCCTTCCCAGATTGGTTCCAGGGATTTAGAGAAGACTGTAGGAGAAGCATTGATAACACTTTCAGCAAATGAACTTTTATTTAATGAGGTGTTGTACAACCTTAATTTTTTTCAATTATCTAGCTTTCCTCCCTGCCCCGTGCTCCCTACACAGACAGCCAACTTCAACCACACACATACGCCTGAGTCATCGTAGTCAACTGCAGAAATAGCCACCCCAGTTCTTCACTCCTCCCCGAGTCTGGCTACTTTCCGGCGTCACTTTAAGGCTCCTCCCATCAAAAGAAGGGGCTCTGTCTCACTGTGCTTTTTATCTGGACCAGCCTCATGACTTGCTCGGGCCAATGGAACGTGGTGCGAGCAATGGGTTACCAGTTCCGAGTCAAGACCTCAGGAGCCCTTGCACACCTGTGCCCTCCCTTGGGAAACCCGTGACTGCTATGTGAACAAGCCCAGGCTAGCCTGCTGGAGGATGGGAGACTATGTGGAAGAAAACCAAGGAACACCAGCCAACCTCCACCTAGTGACCTTCAGCTGATTGCGGGCAGATGAGGAAGCCTGCTGAAACCAGAACCACCCAGCTGAAGCACAGAGTCGGGAGAAATAGTAATTGGTGGCTACTTTAGGTCACAAAGTTTGGGGAAGTTTGTTATACATCAATGGATAATTGATACAGTCAGGAACCTGAACAGCTATTTGAGAAAATCCAAATCACCATTCTCTTCTACTTGCCCATCAATCTCAGTTCTTACTTGTTCTGAACGCTTATGTCTTATACCTCTGACTTCTCCATCTATATCCTATATCTATGACTTATAACTATGACTTCTACCTTAATAGCTCCTTGGCCCTGTTGAAATTAAAATTTGTTAACTCTGATGTTTGAAACTCAGTGCTACCCAACAGATTTTGTTTTGGAATATGATATACCAAAGTCTTTCTTATTAAAAAAAAAAAAAATGTAAACCTGAATCACGTATCCGTGTGGCAGACACACATTAAGGTGACCCTCAATTAGTCGTGTCTTAGTATAAACCCCTCTTCTTGAGTACAAGTGGAATCTGTGACCTGCATATAGCCAAGAGAATATGGCAGGGGTGATACGAACAAATTAGACCTCCATGCCTCCATGATCACATTACATCATATAAGACTCCATCTTAGCAGACTGGATCAAGAAGTTTCCCTGCTGGCTTTCAAGAAATGAGCTGCCATGTTGTGAGAGGGTCACATGGCAAGAGATTGTAGTGGCTTCTAGGACCTGAGATCAGCCCCAGGCTGACAGACAGCAGGAAAGCAGGGACTTCAGCCCTACAACTTCAAGGACTGGATTCAGCCAATAACCACATGATCTTGGGAGAGGATCCTGCGATGCCCCACCCCCAAATTCACATGTTATAATCAATCCCCAATGGTATGGTATTGGGGGGGTGGAGCCTTTAGGAGGTAATTAGTTCATGAGGGTGGAGCTCTCATGAATGGGATTAGTGCCCTTATAAAAGAGACCCCAGAGAGCTCCCTCACCCCTTTCACCATGTGAGGACATAGCGGTAATACAGCATCTATGAACCAGGAAGAGGGATCTCATGAGACACTGAATCTGCTGGCACCTTGATATTGGACTTTCCAGCCTCCAGAACTGTGAGAAATCAATTTCTGTTGTTTATAAGCCACCCAGTCTATGGTATGTTGTTATAGCAGCCTGAATTGACTAAAATAAACCCCAAGCTCCAGAAAGGAATGTTAAGTGCAGCCTTGAGAGATTCTAATCAGGACCCAACTAAGCCGTGGACTGGACTGCCTTTATGAGCAGGGAGTTCTCATCCAAACAGCTGGCAACTTTCTGGCCAGCATCCTTCACGGAATGGAGGTCTGAACTGACGGCCCTTAATGTCCCTTCCACCCCGAGGATTCTAAGATTCTTTGATTTCTACCTTTCTTAGTGAGCACAGCTGCTGTGCTCCAAAGAGCACCAAAGAAAGAGGCGCTCTCTCGAATCACTGTCTCCGCTAGCCTGATTTCAGCACTGAGTCAGTCAAAACACCTCCAGCTTCTCCTCCTGGTGAGCCAACGTGGCTGTTGGAATGTGGAGGGTAGTGTCGAGGGCCAGACTTGAACAGAGTGTTTTCAGCACGGTGTATTTCATTGGGATCCATGTCCTGCTTCCAAAGCACTGCAAGTAACTCCAAGCAGAGCCAGGAGGATCTTCTGGCAGCTTATCTGAAAAAAACTAATAGGAGAACCCAGCCCAGTGAGAAGAACGTGGCACAGCGAGGTCACAGGAAAACCATTTATTGAGGCTTAAAACAGACACAACGCGCTGCACACTTCTGTCATACGTTGTCCCAGCAGACCTCGGGGGTAGTCATCTTTGTCCTCCTTTTACTTGCTCACGTTCCCAGAGCTAGTGTCAAGGCAGAGATTCAAATACTTACACAGAGAGAGCTGCCTGCTTGCCTTGCAACACGCTGAGGTGACCTTTTAAATTATGCCCCGGCTTGTTTCTGAAGTTAGATTCTGGATGTTAGAAAGAGGTCCCAGAGGGGAAGTGTTTGTCTGTGTCCCCCCAGCATTGTCCTCAGAGAGAATGCTCTGCTTCCCGAGGAGAGTCCCAGGTCTTTAGAGAGAGATCACCAAAGCACAAATGTCAATGGTCACCCTATGGTATCACCCCAGGTGTTAATGGGGGGACACCTTTCTAGGGCGGGGTCCCCTCCTGTCTTCCTGAATGGGGTTCATACTTCCACCTCAGCACATGTCACATGCTAAGGTAAGAACCCCGTGTCCTCAACACTAAGATGTACATATTCTTCCCTACTGAAATGTTTGTGAAATTGAGATGTGTCTTAAAAGCACTTGTACATTTCAGTAAGTCTCCTACATACGAACCTTCCAAGTTGCGAACTTTCAAAGATGCAATCATGCATTCTCATGTCCAATCACGTAAGTTAGTTCACGTGTCTGGTGTACACTGTCACGTGCATGCATCCACTCCAAGTGGTTGTGCTGTTGTGTACTTTACTGTGCAGTACTGTATAGAGTACAGTAGTACAGTGTCTTTATTTCAAGCCCAGGATGTCTGGAATCAAGCATAAAAGCAGTGGTGACGTAGCTGGTACAGTGTAGCCGATTGTGTTAGTTGGGTACCTAGGCTAACTTTGTTGGACTTACGAACAAATTAGACTTATGAACGCACTCTTGGAATGGAACTTGTTCGTATGTAGGGGACTTACCGTATAGTGTTTCTTTTGTCCTCATAAACTATAACTCAGTTAACAGTGCATCTTAAGTTCAATAGCATCTTAGGACAAAGGTGATCCGAATGTGCTAGTTTTCTCTTTCTCCATCTTCTCCACTAAACTGAAACCCTCTTAAGAACAGAGATGGAAATATATTCATTCCGGTATTCCCAGTTCCTAACACAGGGCAGGTTCAAGAGATATGGAATGAATAAATAAATGAACAAATGAACAAAAATGTCTCTAAATCAGGAAAGGAAATACATTTTCCAATGCCCCAGTGCACAGAGCCTTTATAAAGAATCTCTCTATGTACAATTCTGTGCTCCCTAAACATCCTTCAGATCAGTGGTTTGCTCTCTGTAGGTGACATTTCTCCCAAGAGGAAGTGTTCTATGAACACTCGCTGTTCCGGTGCTCAAGTCATGTAAATGTCACAGAGGAAATTATTAATTTGGTATGTCAGTCCATTCATCAGGCTCTTGGCAGTTCAGGTGGCAGGCAGCAGGCCCTGCGACTGGTTCCACCTGGATGCACTGATAGAATTGAGTTCTCAGGCTTACAAAGGTGCCACTGTGACCCTGGATAGCCAAGAACAATAGCTTCTGCTATTTCTTCCCCCTCCTCAGCTCTCTAGCGACTAAACACATGCAATTACAAATCAAAGGGCTCATCCCAGTGCTCTGATAGAGGTCTCTGGACGTGAGAGAATTTCAGAAAAAGAAAAAAAAAAGTGATACCCCAAGACGACTGAAGAAGTTAATTTCTGGACATCCCTGCAAAATAATGGTGTATAACTGCATCCTTTTGGATGGTTAATCGAGCATTCCTGAGCATCTACTGTGCATGAGGTGTTACGCTAGGTGCTATGAACTGGGCTTCATAGAGCAATGATGCAGGAGGGAATTCAAAGGCACCAAGATTCAGTAGTTCTGACTATGTGACGTCTTCTGTATTCACTGCCTAACAGTAGCAATGATTAGTACAGAGAATTTGAGAGTTTACAATGTACTTGATTCAAAAATCAAAGCAATTCACGTGAAAAGACGCTCAACATCACTAATCATTAGAGAAATGCAAATCACAACTACAGTGAGGTATCAGCTCACACGAGTCAGAATGGCCATCATCAAAAAATCTACAAACGATAAATGCCGGAGAGGGTGTGGAGGAAAGGGAACCCTCGTGCACTGATGGTGGGAATGTAAACTGGTGCAGCCACTACGGTAGACAGTATGGAGGTTCCTCAAAAAATTAAAAATAGAACTGCCATATGATCCAGCAATTTCACTACTGGCTATTTGCCCAAAGAAA
Organism: Physeter macrocephalus; assembly: GCF_002837175.3. NCBI lineage: Eukaryota > Metazoa > Chordata > Mammalia > Artiodactyla > Physeteridae > Physeter > Physeter macrocephalus. Next base: position 9,591,649 of record NC_041228.1, read on the forward strand.
ACAAAAACACTAATTTGAAAAGACACATGCACTCCAATGTTCACCACAGCATTATTTACAACAGCCAAGATACGTAAGCAACCTAAATGTCCATCAATAGACGAATGGATGAAGAAGATGTGGTATATACAGACAATGGAACACTACTCAGCCATTAAAAAAAAAATCTTCACATTGCTAACAACATGGATGGATCTAGAGGGTATTATGCTAAGTGAAATAAGTCAGAGAAAACAACTCATGATCTCACTTACATGTGGAACCTAAAAAACAAAACAAAACAAAAACAGACTCACAGGTACAAAGAATAAATGGGTGGTTGTCAGAAGGGAGGGGGCTGGGGCTGGGTGAAATACGTGTAGGGGATTAAGAGGTACAAACATCCTGTTATATAATAAATAAGTCACAGGTATATAATATTCAGCATAAGAAATATGGTCAATAATATTGTAATAACTTTGTATGGAAACAGATGGTTACTAAACTTCTCATGATCATTTCATAATGTATGCAAATGTCAAATCATTATGCAGTACACCTGAAACTAACATAATAATATTGTACGTCAACTCTATTTCAATTAAAATTGAAGAACAAACATGAAATAGATCATCCCTAACAGCCCCAAACCCAGTCTCACATGGAACAAGGTGATGTGTTCATACTCGTCTGCCTAAAGAAAATTAAATCCTATCTGGAGAAAGACCACTTCACCAAGAGCCTCTACATTTTTTTAGACACAATATCTGACATTCAATCAAAAACGTATAGGCACACCAGGAAGTAGAAAAAAGTGAACAAAACCCAAGAGGGGGCAGAAATGACATAAGTGAATCTCCAGGTTATCTACATATTCGGGTTATCAGATGTAGACTTTACTATCATCAAGATTAAAGTTATCTATTCAAGGACGTGGATGGGAAGGTGGAATAGATTATCAGAAAATTGAAATCCCTTTTTAAAAGCATCAAATGGGAATTCTAGAAATTTTTTAAAAGAGAAAAAAGGAGGATACAGTAAATGTCTTTAATAGCACATTAGAAGCAGCTAGAGTGCAGATTTGTGACTCAGAGTCACTAAAAATATTCAAATTAAAGAACACGCACACACACACAAAATTATGGTAGAAAATACAGAAAAAATCATAAGAGGCATTTGGGACATACTGAAAACATCTAATATATGCGTAATTGAAATCCAAAATTGAAAAGAGGAAAAGGCAAAATTTCAAGTATTTATTTGAAGAGATACTGACTGAAAAGTTTCTAAAACTACTGGAAGATATCAAGCTACAGAATAAAGAAATTTTTAACCCACATATGGGATAAATATAAAGAAAACTACATCTAAGCATATCATAGTAAAACTGCTAAAAATCAAAGGAAAAGTCTTAAAAGCATCCAGATAAAAAAAGATACCTTACGTTCAAAGTAATAGCAACAAGTTTGATAACTGACTTTTCAACAGAAATTATAGATGCAAGTCAATGGAATAAAATTTCTAAAGTGCTGAAATAAAATAACAAACAATAAAAATTCTCATACCCAGTCCCTATCCCGCCCCCAAAATTCTTCATAAATGAAGGCAAATGACCAAATGGCATTTATGCCACGAATGCAGTTGATTTCATAATAGGAATTATGTTAATATAGTCCAAAAAATTAATAGATCAAATGAAAAATGTGATTATCTCCAGAGATGCTTGAAAAGCATCAAAATTCAATATGCATTTCCAACTTAACCATTTAAGAAAATAAGAACTGCTGAATACTTTCTGAACATCTCTCTTAGTGGGAAAACACCAGGGGCTTTTCCACTAAGGTCAAGAACAAGGAGAGCATGTTCATTATCTCCTCTACTATTCAACATTGTACTGGAAGTAGTAGCCAATGCAATTTGATAAGGAAAATCAACTAAAGGCATGAGAATTTATAAAGAATATGTAAAGTCTCTATTTTCAGGTAATATAACTCAATGATAAAACTAACTCAAACAAGTAAAGGAATACAATACTGTAGCAGGTTATAAAAGTAACCTACAGAAATTAATAGCCTTCATGTGTACAAACAATAACTAGTTACAATGTAAAATGGTAGCGAAAACCACATATTTTGTTATAAAAGCAACAAAGAAGAATAAATATTTGAGAATAAACTTAAAAAGAATGTACAAAACCTATTGAGAAAAGCATTAAAACACTCCTGATGAAAACATTTTGGCAGTTTCTTAAAAAGTTTAATGTGTACCTACCATATGATCATCTAGTTATTTACCCAAAAGAAATGAAAGTATGTCCATATAAAGACATGTATACAAGTGTTCTTGGGAGCTTTATTTGTAATAACAGCAACAACAAAAAAAAATGGAGACAACCCAAAAGTCCATTAATAGGTTAATGGATTGAAAATCTTTGGTACATTCAAAGCAGCAGCATAGCACAGGGAGATCAGCTCGGTGCTTTGTGACCACCTAGAGGGGTGGGATAGGGAGGGTGGGAGGGAGGCTCAAGGAGGGGCTATGGGGATATATGTATACATATAGCCAATTCACTCTGTTATACAGCAGAAACTAACACAACATTGTTAGTATAAAGCAATTATACTTCAATAAAGATGTAAAAAAGAAAATCTTTGGTACATCCATACAAAGAAATACTAACCAGCAGTTCAAAGGAATAAACTATTGATATCATACAAGCAACAACATAGATCAATCTCAAAATCATTTATGCTAAATGAAAACGCTGGAAAAAAGTAGTACATACTGTATTATTCCACCTGTATAAAATTCTAGAATATAAAAACTAATCTGTAGTGACCAAAAGGATATTAGCAGTTGCCTAGGGACATGAGGGAAGGGCTGGAAGGAGGGATTACAGAGGAGTATATGGAAACTCTTAGGGATGATGAATATGTTCATTATCTTGATTGTGGTGAGAGTTTCATGGGTATAAGAAAAAAAATACTTCTGAGTGTAGCACTTTTCACAAAGGCTCAGGCAGCACCTTGAAATTAGCACCAAGCTCCAAATTCATGACCTCCTCTTTGCAAATTTTGGGGAAGAAAGAGTATGTGAAAGGTAAGAAGCTCACAGCCTGCTTCTTGGACATCAGCAGACAGGTGGGTGTTCTCTGCCTAGAGCCTCTTCAACAACTTCCCACCCCAGATCCCAGGAACTTCCACTGTCTAACCTAGTGGTGTCACAAAGAAGCGATGCTATGGATTAAACCCTACACTTATGGTCTCCAATTCTCAAAACCACCTTGCAAGGAATGTGTTATCTACAGTCTACTGCTGAGGGAATTGAGGCTCAGTCATTTTTAATCACGCAGCCAGTAAGAAAACGGAGAGCCCTAAATGTGCACCCAGCTCTGCTGTCCCTGCAGCCTGGATCTCTATTCCCCACTATGCAGTGGTTAAGAGCATGCGCTATGAGTCAGTCAGGCCTGAATTAGAAATCCTCACTTGTTAACTATTTGCTGGTGGGCAGCTTCTTAACCTCTCCAAGCCCCAGTGTTCTTCTCTGTAAAATGAGGATAATAATGATACCTACCACATAGACTTATTCCAAGGATTAGAAGAGAGACTATATCTAAAATATTTCCTGAAACATGAAATAGCTCAAATAATGTTAGCTAGTATTACATAACATTGGCCTCCACTCCAATACTGAAGCTATTCAGTGAGTCATCTAAGTTAAGAGTAGACCCTAGAGAGAGTCTACTTTACAAATCTCTCCATCTCAAAGATATTTTTTCCTTTAAATCCAGTTATTTTGAAATTTTCCTTCAACAAGTTCTCCTAGGCAAGAACATTCCTCCTTTCCTGAAATTTTCTTGTATCACAAAATATATTGCTTTTAGATTCCGCAGACCGATCAGAATGGGAAATTATCATGCTGCCTTTTCTTCTCAAATACTGTCTGTGACCTCCTGCCTGGCTCACTAACGTCTGTTCCAGCCCAGGACTGGAAATAGCAGCCCTTAGTTAACAGCAGGAGCCAAAAATATCACATTCCCTCAGTGGAATAATTTAGTCACTTTAGACCAGACCCTTCTCCTACTGTCCTTATTTTCAAAAGCAATGTTGAATGTAGGTTGTTTTATTCCTTATACACAGATGAAGCATCCATGTACAGATAAAGGAAGTATAACCCCTAATACCCATTTTTTTCCATTCATATATTCAAATAATATGCATTCAATCCCTGTGTATCAGTGCCAGGGAAATACTAGGTGCTGGGAGCAACAGTGAACAGCAGGGATGTGGTTCCTGCCCCACAGACCTCTTGGTCTAGCACAGAGACAGATAGGAAATTAATATTTTTTAAAATAATTGTATAATTGCAACTGTGATAAGAGCTGAGAGGACAAATCAGGGAGGGCTCTGAGAGTGTTGAGCCGCTTGCTGATGTCGTCCCTAAAGATGATGATTTCTCCCTCTTTCACCGAGCTGAATGCAGAGAAAAAGAGCCTGGAAGTGGGTAGGGACAGCTTCAAGGGAAGACCCTGTCCAACCAAAATCACCAAGCAAGGGAACTGGAAGGGAGCTTCGTTGGGGTCAGATATATGGGGCAGACACAGTAACTCCAGCTGGCTCAACATCTGTGTCAACCTTCCAAGGTCTATCCTGTTAATGCAGAGGCTGAAAATCTGAAAACCACATTTCCCAGACTCCCTTGCAGTTAGGATTCTGGATGCTGTTCAGGGCCCCCCTACTGGTGTTGCTCATGTAGGACATGAGCTCATAACTGAGTCAATGGGAAAGAAAGGAGGCAGTGGGCAAGCTATCATTTTGCGGGAGTTGATATAGAGGGAATGGCATAGCTCTGAGGCAACAGCTGCAGCAGCATCTTATTGATCCCCAGATCAAGGCCATAGTGTGAGTTTGGAACCAGTGGTTGGCAAGAGCTACTGAACCCCCAAAGTAGTAGACGCTTTTTTGCCCCATGCTATATCCCCCCCCTCAGCCCACCTGGTTTTTAGTGTAGCTGTGCAAGCTGCCCACATCCCATCTCAAGCCCCCCAAGGGTATCTCTCTGTTTCTCTGCATTGGTGCTTTCTCCAAAGTCATGGAAAGTTGTTCAGCCCTTAGAGATGCAACCCACAAGTTCCCTCAGCCAACAGGGAACAGATGCCACACATGAATGCCCCAGAGGGATCATACTGAGGTACATTCTACCTGGTTCCTTTCAGAGTCCCCAGAGGAATACCCAGTTGCCCACAGTGGTAACCTGCCCATCAGCGCACACTCTACTGGCTTTCCCCTCTTCCCTGTTTCACTCTCCTCGGTCCCTCATCCTGGCTTTCTGGGATAACCTTCCAAGTGAACTCTCTCCAGTTCTGCTTTTGGGGGAAGCCAACGTAATTGTTCCTTCATCAGGCCACTTCTGCAGTATTTTTTCTGAGAGCTGCTCTGGAGATCCAGCCTAAAGCTGGCTCCTCTAGCACCAGTGACACTTCTGGAAGCAGTAATTCCCTGCATCAAATCTCTTTCTAATCAAAATCACTAAAGTGATTTTGTAGGCTGCACTTGAACCCTGACTGCTACAGCATGGTTTCCATCTTTGGAAAGTCCCCCCTCTACCTGGCACTTGGCGAGGCAGAGTGGAGAGCTGCTAGTCTGACTTGCTTGGTTCCATGGCCAGTGTAGCCATTTCCTCCCAGCAGATCAAGAAAACTGCAGCTATGGCTTCACCCTTCTTCAGGTCTAATGTATATCACTATCATTCTAATTTGGAGTTTTTCTTTTGCCCAGATAGCACCCATTTACTTGTTAAAACATCCTTTAATTCTCTACTCTTGTCTTCTTTGGTCAGGATAAGACCTTTGGACAATATTTACCAACAGGATAATTTTTAAGACATGAGTATACAATGGTTCATGAACACACCCAGTTTATGTTTTTCTCAAAGAGATGCAGGGATTTCAGTGGTTAAGGCCAAATAATACTAGTGGTGAGGCATATGGTAAATGGGGGTGAGGCGAGGATATCGTTTTGTGAGTTAAAAGGTTGAAGATACATAAAAATACAATGAATATTATAATAAGCACCCAAAATTAACAAATGATATCATACTTCCTTCCAGTTTCAATTACTTTTGTAAAAAAAAAAAAAAAGATATGAAAATGTACAAATAAATTCGAAACCACTTATGTCACCCTCCCTATTCTAATTTATCTTCTTTCTCCAAAAGCACCCTCTGTCATGAATTTTATGTGGACCCTCCCAGTCTATATATATATACATAATTTTGTTATAAGATTACTGCATAAATATATAAAATAGCTTTTTCTAATTTATGTAAATGATACATTATATTAATTCCTCTGTAACTTTCTTACTTTTACTCAACATTAAAAATTTTAAATCTATTCATTTTGGAACAGATAGATATATTTTATTTTTTCTAACTGCTATGAATGATTATATTCATTTTTCCATTTATCCATTGATGGGCAAGTAGACTGTTCTAGATTTACACTATCAAAAATTTTACTTCACTGACTATCCTTATATGACCCTCCCTTGAAAACATGTGTGAACATTTCATTAAGAGATATACTTATAATTGGATGTGCAAAGCATATTCTTTAGGGTGTGCACATATTCAGTTTTTCTAGATGTTGCCAACCTGTTTACAATGATACATTATAGCAATGTATCATCCCATCAACAATATATGAACGTCTTTGCTTCTGCCTACATTTGGGAACACTTGGTATTTTCAGAATTTTTAAATTTTGCCAAGCTTATGGGTATAAAATGGTATCTTATTTTGTTGTTTAATTTGCATCTCTGTGATTTACTGGTAAGGTTGAACATCTTGTCTTAATTTATATGTGAATATAAATTCTGGAATGCCTGTGCATCAATTATATGCGTGTTTCTATTGTGTTGCCTGTTTTCTCTCGACTCATAGAATGTGTGTATGTGTGTATCCTGCATACGGTTTATCATTATATATAGTATATCCATTACCCTTTTGCTATTTAACAAACTAGCTAAAAACTCAATAGCTTAAAAGAATAAGTATTTACTACTGTCCACAAGACTGTGGGTCAGCTGGGCAGTTTTGTTGATCTGGGCCAGGCTCTGCTCATCTCAGCGGGGTATGCTCATGCATCTTGGTTGAATGGGGGGTTGATTGGGAGATGGCTGCTCTAGGATGGACTCAGTTACACACCAGGTTGTTGTGTGGCTATCAGCAGTGGCAACAGATGTAAATGGGCCACAGGTCTCATCATCCAGTAGGTTAACCCCCCTTGTTCACGTAGCACTGTCAGAATCACACAAGGCCTCTTAAGACCAATGCTCAAAGTTGGCGTAGTGTCACTTCCAGAACATTCTCTTGGTCCAAGAGTGTCACAAACTAGCTCCAATTCAAGGGGTAAGGACTCCTCTGATGGGAGGACAATGGGAGGGGTAAAGAATTGAGCACACTATTTAAATCAATCTGTCACATGCAATGTCCCTCTTTACCTCTAATAATGTTTAAATATTTAACACACTTGTTAATAGTGGCCTACCTATTTAATATTACTTTATATTTCCCTACAAAGCTCAAATTTATTGAATATCTCTATCTTCCAAATAGGACAAGAAAGTCAGCATGTTTTAAATCATTAGAACTGCCCCATTCCTATCTTTCATGGTATTACTGTCCAAAATTTTACTTCCATCATTTTAGTTAAATACAAAAAAGTTAGTGTGTGTACATGTGGAGATTCTACTCTTCATAATTAGTTATTTACACATTTCACCAGTTTCTCTGTTCACGGTTTCTTCTTGCACCTACGTCTTCCTGCCATGTTCATTTTTCTTCTTGATGAATGTTATTTTGTAGCTCTTTCAGCACATATGTGAGTCATAACTTCCTTTAATCTTTGTATGCCTGAAAATATCTTTAACTTTGCTTTTACGCTTGAGCAACTGTTTGATTTTCTATGTAATTCTGGGGTGATAGCTATTTTATCTCTGCATTTTGGCAGGGGATGAAACCCAAGTTTTATATATATTATATATATATACACACACACACACACATATATATATATATTTCAAAGTACAATATATACTACTTCGAAGCCAGAACAAATATATTATTCTCATGAAAAGGGTAAGTTTAATAATGAATTGATTAAAGGAAAATAATCAGTAAGGCAAAAATTATATGACATTACTGGGAAAACTTAAGTATGAGAAACACCTTGTAAGCCATCCTAAATTCTCTCCTCCTTCACTCCCCCATGAGCCAGCTGCAGCCACAAATCCTGTGAGTGGATAAGCTAGCTGTACTCAAAATTACAAATCTGGGGACTTCCCTGGCGGTCCAGTGGTTAAGACTTCACCTCCCAATGCAGGGGGTGCGGGTTTGATCCCTGGTGGGGGAGCTAAGATCCCACATGCCTTGCAGCCAAAAAACCGAAACAGAGAACAGAAACAATATGGTAACAAATTCAATAAAGACTTTAAGAATGGTCCACATCACAAAAAAAAAAAGAAAGAAATAAACAAATAAATAAGTTACAAATCTGAAAAAGGCAGAAGTTTAGATCTTCTCTTTCTACAGCCTTCTGCAGAATTCCCTGGTGCAAGTCAGGTGTTACCATATATAGATTGAGTGGATGCAGTGCCCGGTAGGTGAAGTGGTGAATGACTAGATCGAAGATTTAATCTCAATTTAAGAATGATGGTGTTGATAGTATTATTTAAGCTATTTATATTATAGGATCAGAATATTTTGTGCCCAACTAAAATAACCTTGCTATACTTTTACATCGTAAAAATAATGCATGCTCATTACAAGTCAAACAAAACAAGAAAGATATTTTAAAAGCTAATAATTTTCCTTATCCTCTCTACAGTCCCTTTCCTTCAGGCTAAGCAGCATTAATAGTTTTTGTGTGGGGGGAGGTATTCTTCCGCATTTTTACATATATGCATATGTGTTTCTTCAGGAAGAAACTTTGCAAAAGTGCTACCTTTATCACTTTCAGTTTAGGGAAGCTGTAAATGCAGGATCCATTTTAAAAGGAAGAAACTAGGGATAGTTGGTCATGGAGGCATGAGGAAACGTCTGAGATGTCTTCAAAATCCCTAAGGGGAGAATTCCCATTGGCAGGGATACTTGAACCTCTGCTCCACCGATTTCGATTTTTAGAACTCCATTCCTCTCCCTTGCATCTGCTCTTCCAAAGAGCCTGCAGTTCAGATGCAACTCACGAGCCCCTCCACCCTTAATGCTATTAAGCGAAGCAGTCAGTGAAACTCTAACACCACATCTCCCCTGACACAGCGTATGCTAAACTCAATACCCAAACTTAAGCCTTTCCTGTCAAATGTCCATAGGCTCCCATTACCAGACCGCATTTGTTTTGAGGCAAAGTCTAACTAATGCTCAGAACATTGTACAGAGTCAGTGTTCAGTGGGCAACTGTGCTGGGGAGTGAACTGGAGGCTCCATTCTTTTTGGGCTGGTTTTCCGGCTGTAAAGTCAGAAGGGAGGGGAATTTGTCTTCCTGTTCCCAGACCTTGGGACTCCAGGGGAATGATGACTTCTCTTTAACCTCATCAACAAAGAGCAGGAGGTTGGAAAACATTTTTTAAAACTAGAACATCCATTCTTAGGATAGAGGAAAATGGACACATTCATACATTGCTGAAAGGTGTGTACATTCCCTTTCTAGAAAAGAGTCTGGTACTATTTAAAAATACCATGCTTTCTCTCCCAGCATTTGAAATATTTGAGAGTCCAGTGTGTAAGGACAAATTTATTTAAGGATATTTACAGTATAGTTATTTGTAATAGCAAAACACTGGAAACAACTTCATTCATTGATAGGGAATTGGTTGAAGAATGATGGTATCCATGCTATGAAATATTACATAGCCGTTAAAGAGATGTGTATGTGCTGAACTGGACGAATGTCCATGATATGTTATTAACTGGAGAAAAAGTTTTAAGTGGAAAAAAAGCAAGTTATAGAGTAGTGTGTAAAATATCCAATTTTCACTTAAAAAAGAAAAATTGCATATACAAATACATAAAGGTACACATGCACACACACATATGAAGGAAGAAACACATATGCATATATGTAAAAATGCGGAAGAATACCTCCCCACACACAAAAACTATTAATGCTGCTTAGCCTGAAGGAAAGGGACTGTAGAGAGGATAAGGAAAATTATTAGCTTTTAAAATATCTTTCTTCTTTTGTTTGACTTGTAATGAGCATGCATTATTTTTACGATGTAAAAGTATAGCAAGGTTATTTTAGTTGGGCACAAAATATTCTGATCCTATAATATAAATAGCTTAAATAATACTATCAACACCATCATTCTTAAACTGAGATTAAATCTTCGATCTAGTCATTCACCACTTCACCTACCGGGCACTGCATCCACTCAATCTATATATGGTAACACCTGACTTGCACCAGGCACTATGCTACATTCTAGGATACAGCAGGGAACAAAACAGACAGCCACTGCCTTCATGGACCTTACAGTCTACAAGGTGGAACAGACATTAAACTAGTAAAGCATATAAACAAAATGTGACCAGGGCTACAAAATAAAAATATGGGATACCGTGAGAGAATCATAGGGTGAGTAAGGGGCTGCTTGGACTGTGTGACCAAGGAAAGTCACTCTGAGGACATACACAGACTGAGACCCAAAGGCTGGGATATAAACTAAAAGTTTGCCAAGAGCCGGGATGGGCATCCGACCAACTCCATGGCAGTGGGGTGGGAATGGAGGTTGTTTGTGAGAAGCATCTACAGCTGGAAGGGTTTGACATACAAGGACCCAGAAGGCCAGAGGGTCTGGAGCCCCCCGAGCAAGGCAAGGTGGAATGGCATGAGGTCGTGGAGAAGGGCTAGATACCACAGAGCTATACATGCCATGAGAAGACGTTTGGCTTTTGTTGTAAAGTACACAGGAAAAGTTCATGCAGGAGACTGCCATGATGGGATTTATGTTAGGAGGCATACACTGGAAAGCCAGTGATACAACCCCCAACTCTGAGGATCCCAGTCAAATGGTGGAGACATTTAAACAAGGAACTATGGTGTGTGGTGCTACGACAGAGGTCTATGGAAGCACAGGGGAGGGAAGAACTACCTCTGCCTGGGAGAAACCCAGGAGGCTCCACCAAAGAGGTGGCATTTGATATGGGTTTTAAAGAATGATTAAGAGTTCACCAGGCTGGGGCCAAGATGAATAGGGATGAGAGTCAGGCAGAATACTGCAGGCAGATAAAATAGTGCACAAAGATAGCGATGCTTACGTAAGAACTTTGGGGGAAAAGATCTACATTTCATATAGCTAGAGAATATGGTGCAGAGGAAAAGGGAAACAGGAGGGAGGAGGCGGGCAGGGCCTTTGTATATAATCCTACTTTAGGGAATTTATCCTATAGGAAACATGGCTTTTGAAACAGACATGTAATGATCAATTTTCATAACCACAAACGTTTCAATCCATCACTTTATGAACCTTTAATTGTGCCAAAAGATGTCATAATTTTTGAACTGGATTTGCTGTCATATGGTAAATGTATGTTTAACTCTATGAGAAGCTGCCAAATAATTTTTCATAGTATTTGTACCATTTTAAACTCCCACCAGCAAAGCAGGAGAGTTCCAGTGACTCCACTTCCTTGCCAACACTTGATATTGTCACTCTTTGTAATTTTAGTCCTTCTCATGGTGTAGACACGTATCTCATTATGATTAATATCGAGCATCATCTCATGCGCTTTTTGCCCACTCAGACATATTCTTTTGTAAAGTGCCTGTTCAAGACTTTTACCCATTTTTTTAATTAATCTTTTTTTAATTTATTTTTTTTTGGCTGCGTTGGGTCTTCATTGCTGCATGCGGGCTTTCTCTAGTTGCGGCGAGCAGGGGCTACTCTTCATTGTGAAGCGTGGGCTTCACATTGCGGTGGCTTCTCTTGTTGCGGAACACAGGCTCTAGGCTCAAGGGCTTCAGTAGTTGCGGGTGTGGGCTCAGCAGTTGTGGCTCGCAGGCTCTAGAGTGCAGGCTCAGTAGTTGTGGCGCACGGACTTAGTTGCTCCACAGCATGTAGGATCTTCCTGGACCAGAGACTGAACCCGTGTCCCCTGCATTGGCAGGCGAATTCTTAACCACTGCACCACCAGAGAAGTCCATTTTACCCATTTTTAATAGGAGTGTTTGCCTTTTTATTATTAATGTGTAGGAGTTTTTTTGTTTTTTTGTTTTTTTGTTTTTTTTGCGGTACGCGGGCCTCTCACTGCTGTGGCCTCTCCCCTTGCGGAGCACAGGCTCCAGACACGCAGGCTCAGCGGCCATGGCTCACGGACCCAGCCGCTCCGCGGCATGTGGCATCTTCCCGGACCGGGGCACGAACCCGTGTCCCCTGCATCAGCAGGCGGACTCTCAACCACTGCGCCACCAGGGAAGCCCCAGGAGTTCTTAATATATTCTGGATTCTTTTGTTTCACATCCAGTCTAATTCCATACAGAAGAATGAAAAGAAAAATGAAATTGACAGAAAATGGAGAAGTAAAAGAGAATGCAGGGAATTCCCTGGCATCCCAGTGGTTAGGGCTCCACGCTTCCACTGCAGGGGACATGGGTTCAATCCCTTGTCAGGGAACTAAGATCCCACAAGCCATGTGGTATAGCCAAAAAACAAGAAAAAGAGAGAGAGAGAATGCATATGTCTAGGTTACCTAGCCTCTGTTTGCCAATTTGCTGGGTAGACTTCATGTGTTATTTAATTTTGTTCTCATAGTAGATCTTGTAAATTGGGTGTCATCGATCTCATTGAATAAATGGGGAAACTGGATCTCACAGGGGTTGAGAGACTGGGCCAAGATTACCCAGCTAGGATGTCGCAGAATCCAAGCCAACTAGAATCCATACATCGACCCTTCGGGTGTTAAGAGACTGCATCTCCAGATACACCTCGGTTCTCTCAAGATCCTGGGGTCAACGGGGTTAACATAACCTCGTTGGGCCCCTCCCTAAAGAAAGCCATTTATTCCCAAGTCCCAGCTTTAACTAGGAGATATTAATCTGCTAATGGCGCTTTCAAATGAGGCACATGTCCAGCATCTTTCACCAAGGGACCACATCTCTGTCTGTACTGGCTTTCAAGGAGCTGCAAATCAATGCCTGTTACTCCATCTGTGAATTCTCTACCCTGAGGCGGTGGTCTCCAGTAGAGAAGCTAGTTTCTCCCTTTGCCATTAGCAGTAATAGGTGTCTGCAATCATATCCACGGAGGGAATCGGCCAGTCTTGTCCAGCACTTGAGCTGCCTGAGTGCTGTGTGGTAGCTGGAAGGGAAAGACTCCAACCAGATGAGGAACTGATGATGAAGTCCTTTTCTAAAGACACAAATCGAACGACCTTCATCCTCATGTTTAATGGCTGCTCATCAGATTCAGAATGATCGTAACAACAACAGCAACATATATTGCATCTAATACAACCTGCCATCAATTGGAAGTTGTACCATTGTTTACCTCTAAGCAAGAAAAAATATCTGCCAATTAAATAATGGCACAAATTCCCTAGGATTAATTGGTCTCACCAGCATCTTGTTACTTTGAAATCTTTTTCATCTATTTTGAGGAATGTGTCAATTTCCATTACCATCAGTTGCAATGTTTGGTGTTTGACAGGCAATCCTTTTGCATACATTGTGGTAAAAAAATATAACACAGTATTATCTCTTGTAGGTGTCTCCCTTTTTAGAGACTGTAAAGGCACTTGGTCCTTGCTTTGCAAATAAGTATAGAATTGTTGTTATCCTGCCAATGAATATCTGCTTCACTAATTTAAAATCTACCTCCTAGGGTAAGCTGGGACAAAGGGAGAGAGTGGCATGGACATGTATACACTACCAAATGTAAAAGAGATAGCTAGTGGGAAGCAGCCGCATAGCACAGGGAGATCAGCTCGGTGCTTTGTGACCACCTAGAGGGGTGGGATAGGGAGGGTGGGAGGGAGGGAGACGCAAGAGGGAAGAGATATGGGGATATATGTATATGTATAACTGATTCACTTTGTTATAAAGCAGAAACTAACACACCATTGTAAAGCAATTATACTCCAAAAAAGATGCTTAAAAAAATAAATAAATAAAAGAAAATCTACCTCCTACTGTTCTGTATCCATGCCTTTCTGTAGATATAACGACTTTTTAATCCAATACCAAATCTTAGTGTATTCTTTTAGTTATATTCTAAATGGCAACTAAATCCAACACCCATTATTTCAACAACGCGTATCATGCAGTTGAAGTCAGAACAGCATGGACATATACCCAAGTTCGCACGTGCACAAAGATAACCCTGTCATGGACTCACAGATACAGACAACAAACTAGTGGTTACCAGTAGGGAGGAGGAAGGGGGAGAGGCAAAATAAGAATAGAAAAATTAAGAGGTACAAACTACTATGTGAAAAAAAAACTAAGTAACAAGGATACACTGTACAACACTGGGAAATATAGCCATTATTTTGTAAGAACTTTAAATGGAGTATAATTTATAAAAATATTGAATCACTATGTTATACACCTGAAACTAATATACTTCAATAATAGAAAAAAGAAGATAACCCTGTCACATCTGCTGCCTGGTTGGCAGTGATTGTAAAGTCACATCCACCATAAGTCACATCCAAAGTTTAGAGATGTGAGTCTACAGAAGAAGAAAAATGTGCATCTCGGAATCAACGAAATATAAGAATAAGCGCCAGCATTTATTGAGCACTTACCTATGCCAGGCATTTTTCTAAGTCTTTTTCAAGTCTAATAAATTTAATTTTCACCATAAACCTAGAAGGAAAGTACTATATGCCCATTTTATAGATGAAGAACTAAAGCCCAGAGGGACTGACAAACTTTCCCAAGGTCACATGGCTAGTAAATAGCAGAACTAGTCCTCAAACTCAAGCAGTATTGCTCTTAAGATCACCTAACTGTGATCTCTAATCTAACTCTCTAATCTAAACTTCATATCAGTCTAGTTCAAGGACCTGTGCACTTGGATCCTGTCTATTCTCTGCAGCCTCATCTCACAGTTTCCATCCTTGAACTCTGCACTCCAGCAGCGCCTTGACCCCCCTCCCCACCTGCTGTCTGACCCTTCTTGCCTTTGTTCACGATCTTTCTTCTCCGGACTCCTTCCCCTTCTCTTACCTCCCCTGTCCAACCCTCTCTCACCCCCTTCAAGACTCAACTCAGATGTTCTCTCCGTCTAGAAGCTCGCCACAATGGCTCCTCTCAAAACTTGAGTTTGGGGGCTTCCCTGGTGGCGCAGTGGTTGCGAGCCCGCCTGCCGATGCGGGGGACGCGGGTCCGCGCCCCGGTCCGGGAGGATCCCACGTGCCGCGGAGCGGCTGGGCCCGTGAGCCGTGGCCGCTGCGCCTGCGCGTCCGGAGCCTGTGCTCCGCGACGGGAGAGGCCACGACGGTGAGGGGCCCGCGTACCGCAAAAACAACAACAAAACAAAAAAAACCTTGAGTTTGGTGCCTGCTCTGTGCTTCTAGGATACTTGAACTTCCCTCCGTAAGAGCATTTATCGCATCACGTTTTCACTGTCCCTTCACTGAGCTGGCAGTCCATCAACATGCACTGGTCCAGCGTCCTGGCCAGCAACAGGTCTGATTGGACGGACCTTGGCACTGGTGAGTCAGGGCCTTGTGGCTGCCACTCATCAAATGGTGCTGAAGCACCACCACATGTCCGTCTCTCCTGACAAACACCCGCATCCTCAGCACAGAGCCCTGCATCTGGCACACACGAGGCACTCAGTAAATGACTACAGAAGTAAACTCAACTGAACTGTGCCCACGGTCCCCAGCAAGAAATCACAGAATGGGTCTGCTCGTCCCCCATGCCTTGGGTGTTCAGGGGACAGTCTTTGGAGCATCCATCCCATGCCCGTTAGAGGGATCGGCCTGCGGCAGGAGGAGCGGCGTCTGAGAATCAGCAGGCCTCACCGGTGTCAGCCACAGAGGGGAGCCTGCGAGAGGCAACTGGCGGCCACGCCCATCAGTGTCAGAGCTGGGAGCGCCTTCAGAGACGTGACCTACCAATGTCAGCAGGGAGGAAACCAAGGTCCAGGGGAGGTGGTTCCCGGCCTAAGGCCCCTCAGGCAGTTGAGGCTGAGCTGGGACCACTAGATTCCATCACTCGCATCATCCGCTCCACCCCACAGACCGAGAGGGCTGGTTGCTGAGCTTTTCCGGATTCAAAGATAAGAATAACAGCAGGTGGGTTCCTATAAGTAGACTAGGACTTATAAAAAGACCACTTTCCTCTTGGAAGACTGCTCCTTTGGCCAGGAGCTTACTTGCTACATTTAGGAGGAAGACAAATGAATCAGACAAGAGTTAAAAACGACTTTGAGAGATGCGCATAGAGAAAGTTCTGATGGAGTCTCTCAGGACAAGGTCCCCAGCTAACAACCATAACATCTGGCAGAAATCAATCATCCTTGTCATGAAAGACAGGTGATAAATCTGTGCTCAAAAACGTAGAACATTGGGACTGGAGGCAGCACCAAGTATAATCAAAATGGCAGGCAGCAGGAGCTCACCCACAGGCGCCTAGATTTGTAATCGATTAAAGGAAAAAAAGGAAGAATCCTGGACCTAAAAGAAGATAGTCAAGAAATCTCTAAAGGCAGGAGGGGTGGGACAGACTGTGAAAACAAAATACTAACATTACTGTGCCCCTACTTGGTGTTGGAAACTTTACATGCATTATTTGTTTACCCTTGGAGGGGTTCTATGAGTCATCATGCCCATTTCACAGATGAGGAAACTGAGGTTCAAAGAGGTAAAGCGTCTTGCTCCAGGTCTCAAAGTAGGTCAGTGGTGATATCAGTTAGAGGTTGGTCAGGCAAACTGAAAACAGTCTAGGTGTTTTAAGCGGAAAAAGATTAGTCGTGTTAATCCTAACTAGACATCAGAAGCTTACAAAACTGCTGAAGGAAACCGAGAAGTGAAAGCCAGGAGAGTGGCGGATGTATGTGCCCATCATTAGCTTTCAGGTTTGCCATTGCAGCCGGGTATAAAGACTGCCACCCAAAGATGCGGATAACGCAGGAAGGCACTGTCAAGGTCATGCCTCCGCCAAAGTTTCAAATTTGTTAGGGAAATACAGAAGCCACGGCAGAGAATTTCACATCTACCAAAACTGCTGCCAGCAAATGCAAAATGGTTTCTATTCCCTTCTTCCTTCGTCTCAGGGACACGCACTTCATTGGCAGAACCTAAGCCACATCTGGAACCATGCCGACAGGCAAATAAAGGAAATACAGCTCCCAGTTTTCCAACGCCTACAATACAGGGAAGAGCATGGAAAGGCGTGGGAATGGTGCTGGGGGCTCACAGATAGAATCCAGGACAGCACAGAAAGAGAAAAACAAACATCATATAGTAACGCTTACATGTGGAATCCGGAAAAATGGTACAGATGAACTTATTTGTAAAGTAGAAATAGAGACACAGATGTAGAGAACAAACGTATGGATACCAAGGGGGGAAGGGAGGGTGGGATGAACTGGGAGACTGGGATTGACGTGTATACATTACTATGTATACAACAGATGACTAAGGAGAACCTACTGTAGAGCACAGGGAGCTCTACTCAGTGCTCTGTGGTGACCTAAACGGGAAGGAAATCCAAAAAAGAGGGGATATATGTATACGTATAGCTGATTCACTTTACTGTACAGCAGAAACTAACACAACACTGTAAAGCAACTATACTCCAATAAAAATAAATTTTAAAAATACCACATACCAATCCATAACAGCCAAAAATAAATAAATAAATAAATAAATCCACTACAGCAGAGGTGCTGGAAACCACTCCAGTCTGTCTGATTCCAAAACTTATACTTTTTCAACCAACTATCCTTCTAACTTGAGGAAGAACAAGTTTTTAAAAAGTTAAAGTTTATTACAGGATGATAAGCAGCATCTGCATATTGCTTTCAAAAGAACAAACAGGAGTAAAGAGTTAAGTACTTTCTTCAATATTTACATTAAATCGTAGTAGAACTACTTATTGCCAAGACAGTTGATCTACACTTAAGCTGGCTGAAAAGAGTTTATGGATCATTACAATTTACTGACACATGTGCAGGTATCTGTTCAGAAATCACTGAATCCTGAACTCCTGTACGTGGAGAAACAACTAAAAAATATTCCAATCTACTAATAATAATAAGCTCTAATGGCATCCAAGCTTATAAAGTGATTTTTTTTTTAGCTGAACTGAATGTATTAAAGTGCTAGAAAAGCAGGTATCAGCAGTGCATGCAAAACTCAAGCCTCAAAACATAACATGTCTACAAGAAAAGAAGACAAGATCTATATGTTTTACTAGCCAACTTTTAAAAATACATAGCGTTGCAGACCTACTAGAGGATGGACTTGAGGATATGGGGAGGGGGAAGGGTAAGCTGGGACAAAGTGAGAGAGTAGCATGGACATATATACGCTACCAAACGTAAAATAGGTATAGCTAGTGGGAAGCAGCCATATAGCACAGGGAGATCAGCTCGGTGCTTTGTGACCACCTAGAGAGGTGGGATAGGGAGGGTGGGAGGGAGGGAGATGCAAGAGGGAAGAGATATGGGGCTATATATATATGTATAACTGATTCACTTTGTTATAAAGCAGAAACTAACACACCATCGTAAAGCAATTATACTCCAATCAAGATGTTAAAAATAAAAAATACATAGCATTGGGAATTCCCTGGCGGTCCAGTGGTTAGGACTCGGCACTTTCACAGCCAGGGCCCGGGTTCAATCGCCGGTCGAGGTAATAAGATCCCACAAGCCGCGCAGTGCAACCAAAAATAATAATAATAATTTTTAAAAACACATAGCATTGACAAAAATGTATGCTTTTGAATTGCTTGTGAATTGGGGGAAATATTTAAGCAGGTTAAACCAAGGAAATAAATGGCGAAGAAGGTACAGTGTTTTATGAAACCAGAAATTTGATGGAGCTCCCTGAAAGACAGGGGACTTGAGACTAGCCAGTGAGAGACTGCTGGGATGCTGACCTTGTGGTCTTCCTCTGTGACACAGACCACAGTGGGACAATGTAGGTGTTATTTTGGAAAGTGGTTCCTGATCAAAGTTGAGGACGTGATTTTACGGGCATTGTCGCATTTGAAATTCACGACCACCCTGCAAAGGATAAGACTACCTGTTATCCCTGCTCCACGTCGCAGGAGGTATGAGCGAGAAGTTCGGTCCTTGAGACAGTTGAACTGGCCCTTGGCACCACCGTGTGCTGATATCAGGCCCTCCGGAATCTCTTCCCAGCTTTTCTGCTTCCTTGCTGTGTGACCTTGGCCCAAAGTGTCACCTTTCTGGAACATTACCACTGACGTACTTATTTATCCGACAGAGTTGTCGTGAGGACCATCCATCCGTGCCAACCCACGAATGAGTCATCTCTTCGGCACTAGATGCTGAATTACATTAAAGTCCTGCCTCTGTGAGGAATAAACTTGGATAAAGTGAAGAGAGCTACCCAAGGGCAAACTATCAGCATATCAACGTATTTTCCTGGTATTTGCCTCTTTTTAATAAAAGCCAAATGTACGGGGAAATTTGGCTCCGTGTTCCAATTGACTTCATTCTTGTTGACTAAAACTATAGAAAAAGAGAGAAGGCTAGGCCATGAAGAAACTTCAAATACGATGAGAAGGACGAGACATGAGCAGACAGGTCACATCTGGCCCTCTCTCCTCTCAACCTTTCCAGGGCCTATCATGGATGTATTAGTCAGGGTTTTCCAGAGAAACAGAACCAATAATATATGTGTATATATATACACACACACACACACACACACACACACACAGAGACAGAGAGAGAGGAAGATATTTATCAATATTTATCATCAGGAATTGGCTCATGGATTATGAAAGCTGAGAAGTTCCCCGCATCTGCATCTGCAAGCTGGAGACCCAGGAAAGCCAGGGGTGTAATCAGTCCAAGTCTGAAGGCCTGAGAACCAGGAACGCCAAGGGCAGGAGAAGACTGATGTCCCAGTTCAAGCAATCAGGCAAAAAAGGCCAAATTCTTCCTTCCTCTGCTTTTTTGCTCTTGTCCAGCCCTCAAAAGATTCAGGCCCTCAACAGATTGGATGATACCCACTCACACTGGGGAGGGCAATTTGCAATGAGGCCACCGATTCACATGCTAATTTCATCCAGAAACTCCCTCAAAGACACACCCAGAAATAATGTTTAATCAAATATCTGGGTACCAGTCAGGTTGATACTTAAAATTAACCATCACAGTGGCGTTCATGGAATGTAGAATATAATGAAATACTGTCTTTTTTTTTTTTTTTTTTTTTGCTACTATTTCATGATAGCTAGACTGGTCTCTACAACTAGGCTGCAGACATCTTGAGGGCATAGACCTATGGAGGGCAATTACTTTTATCTTGAGCACCAACTCTTCTGATGGGAGGGCCTTACCACTCAAAGTGTGGTCCACGGATGGGCATCAGCTGTGAACTTTTTAGAAATGCAGAAACTAGCACCCAACCCCATATCTGCTTACTTGGAATCAGCATTGTAACATAATGCCCAGGTAATTAATGTGCCCTTTAAAATGTGATAAGTGCTGACCTTGAGAATGGTGTTAAGATGGTATGGTTCTCAACTACAAAAAGTACTTCAATACTTTTGTGACATCTTTCATGGCAAAAGGGAGCAAGAAGCAACTGGGGTACCAACCTTGGCAAACACCAGGTCTTATACTTCAGTATCTCCAACATCACCTGACACATTTATGGACAGAATCTAAGTACAGTAGATTCTTGATCCTCATATAATGACTCCATCTGAACCCATTACTTATAACCAAATTTAGACATATCATTAAGTCACATAGATATCACAAAGGCATATGATTTCTTCTATAGTATAAATGTAAGGGAGTTGCTGTGGAATTCTTGGAGACAGAAAATAGATTAAAGGTGATCAGGGGTTGCAGGGGAGGGAGAGGGTGAGAGTTATTGCTTAATGGTTATTGCTTTTGCTTGAAGTCATGAAAAGGTTTTGGAAACAGTAGCGATGATTGAATAACATTGTGAATGTAATTTATGCTACTATTTCATGATAGCTAGACTGGTCTCTACAACTAGGCTGCAGACATCTTGAGGGCATAGACCTATGGAGGGCAATTACTTTTATCTTGAGCACCAACTCTTCTGATGGGAGGGCCTTACCACTCAAAGTGTGGTCCACGGATGGGCATCAGCTGTGAACTTTTTAGAAATGCAGAAACTAGCACCCAACCCCATATCTGCTTACTTGGAATCAGCATTGTAACATAATGCCCAGGTAATTAATGTGCCCTTTAAAATGTGATAAGTGCTGACCTTGAGAATGGTGTTAAGATGGTATGGTTCTCAACTACAAAAAGTACTTCAATACTTTTGTGACATCTTTCATGGCAAAAGGGAGCAAGAAGCAACTGGGGTACCAACCTTGGCAAACACCAGGTCTTATACTTCAGTATCTCCAACATCACCTGACACATTTATGGACAGAATCTAAGTACAGTAGATTCTTGATCCTCATATAATGACTCCATCTGAACCCATTACTTATAACCAAATTTAGACATATCATTAAGTCACATAGATATCACAAAGGCATATGATTTCTTCTATAGTATAAATGTAAGGGAGTTGCTGTGGAATTCTTGGAGACAGAAAATAGATTAAAGGTGATCAGGGGTTGCAGGGGAGGGAGAGGGTGAGAGTTATTGCTTAATGGTTATTGCTTTTGCTTGAAGTCATGAAAAGGTTTTGGAAACAGTAGCGATGATTGAATAACATTGTGAATGTAATTTAATTATGCCACTGAATTGCACACTTAAAATGCTTTACCTGGAAATTTATATATGCATAAATATAATAAAAATTAATTTCAGAAAAGAGAGAAAGTTGCTCTGGGCCAGGGACATTGAAGGTAGGACAATATTAGGCTGGGATCTGTAGGCCGGTATTGAGTAAGGCTCAAAGGCTGCCTCCTACCCATTCCTGTGAGATCTCTAAGGCGAAGGGTGCAGAAAGGATAAGCAAGGCAAAGGAATATTTATTACCAGCCAATTCGATGCTTAGTATTAACAGAAGATTTTAAAAGTGTCATATGTCTTCATAGGTCTTCCAAGGGAAGTGAAGAGTGACAACATGGAGAGGAACCAGGTGGCTGGAGACTGATGGAGCCTGCCAAAAGCTGCAAAGAGTAAGAGACATGATCTGGCCGAGGGTGGGAGATGCCCCAGGTGGACACAAGGGAACAGGACCGAGGAAGCACAAAGCACGCTGGGCTTGGCAAAGGTTGCAGAAGTTACATCACAGGGCAATCTCACAAAAGGACCTTATGGTCACGATAAGAAACAGAGCTCCCATATGATCCTGCAATCCCACTCCTGGACGTATATCCAGAGAAAACCATAATTCAAAGAGATACATGCACCCCAGTGTTCACTGCAGCACTATTTACCATAGCCAGGACATGGAAGCAACCTAAGTGTCCATCAACAGAGAAATGGATAAAGATGTGGCACATATATACAATGGAATATTACTCAGCCATAAAAAAGAACGAAATAATGCCATTTGCAGCAACATGGATGGACCTAGACATTATCACACTAAGTGAAGCAAGTCAGACAGAGAAAGACAACTGTCATATGATATCACTTACATGTGGAATCTAAGAAAAAGGAATCATAATTTTTGACCATGATAAATCTCCATACATTGGCACTAGTCTAAAAATGATCTATTCCTTTCCCCTTTTGCAGGTGAGAAACTTTAGTCATGGCCTCAAAGCCTCTGAAGTGAGGCTTCCCAGGTGGTTAGTGGTACAGCCGGACGAGATCTCCCGTCTGCTGATTGCAGTCGCTTGCCCTCCATCGTTCTCAGGCAAGAACCGTGGCAAGGACGTCCACCTACTGCAAATTATTCATGAGAATCCCTCATTCCTGTGTCCCGGGATCTCTCACAAGAGGCAATGACTTGCAGTTCGAAACCATCAATACAAGACATAGATTTTATTAAAGAGTAAATCTATTTACTAAATAGATTATTTATCACAAATAAATACTATTATTAAAGATCTTAAAAGAGTTTACTTTTATACTGCAGCCAACTATTTCTCTAGTCCTTTGAAAGCCAGCAATTATTATGGCCAAAGACCAAAGGGCCAGAACAAACAATTAGCCAATGCATGAATCTGGGCTCCGTTTAGTCTTCTTTTCTGAGGGATAATCATGTGTTCATTGAAGTGAGACCGTATGAGTCAATTTTGTGTTGGCTGAGCAAAACCACTGTTTAGAAATTCAGAAGTTATAGTTAAAACATGTGTGGACCTTTTTTTTTTGTTTTTCCTAGTGGGAAGCAGCTGCACAGCACAGGGAGATCAGCTCAGTGCTTTGTGTCCACCTAGAGGGGTGGGATAGGGAGGGTGGGAGGGAGACGCAAGAGGGAGGAGATATGGGGATATGGGGATATGTATAGCTGATTCGCTTTGTTATAAAGCAGAAACTAACACACCATTGGAAAGCAATTATACTCCAATAAAGATGTTAAAAAAAAATGTGTGGAAATTCCGACGTGTGGAAATTCCGACGTGTTGTCATTTACTTCTGAGGCTAATGATTACTATGGGGATAATCATTTCATACCAAGAAAATCACCATCTTACCTTCAGCAATAAATAATGGATTGTGTACATAGGGGTGACCCTCGGTTTGCTTGGTCTGCAAAGGACTGAGAGGTTCCCTGGACATGGGACTTTTGGTGGTAAAAGTCCCAACTAACTGGGACAAGCTGGTCCCTTGTGTGCACCATGAGAATGTGTGGAGAGAAGTGAAATATGATCCTTTTCCTTAAAAACTTCCCTGGATATGGAACTTTTGGTGGTAAAAGTCCCAACTAACTGGGACAAGCTGGTCACCCCTTGTGTGCACCATGAGAATGTGTGGAGAGAAGTGAAATATGATCCTTTTCCTTAAAAACATTACAATAATGGCAGAGGTATTTTTAATCTGTTTTTTGTATTGTTCTTTTTATTTTCCTTTTTTTTTTTTGGCCATACCGTGCAGTATGTGGGATCTCAGTTCCCCGAGCAGGGATCAAACCCATGCCCCTTGCAGTGGAAGCACGGAGTCGTAACCACGGGACCGCCAGGGAATTCTCGGTATTTTCAACCTTAATGTATATGACCTTCTCTCTCATCATCCAAAGGCATCCATCTGCCTTCGCAAGGAAGTAGAGGGATGTGTGTGATTAGGGCTCGTACAGCAGAGATGCAAAGAAAGGGAAAGCACATTTGGTATTCAGTTTTTGAATACTAAAATAGAACTTCCAAGACAATATTTTTAAAGCCATACTTTATAAAGATATAGTATATATTCCTTAAGCAACAATGAACATATCAAGAACCAGACCTGGCTGACGTGAACACTGGGTTTTCTTCTAAGCACGGCACAGAGTGCTCAGGATGTGACACGATGGATGTCCCACCTGACAGACGGGGAAGTTGATCATCTTTCTGACCCAGTGGAGAAAGGAAACTGAAGCAGGGGAGCAAGCAATCAGACACATAAGCAATGGACATTCAGGTTGTTTCCATGTCCTGGCTATTGTAAATAGTGCTGTAATGAACTTTGGCGTACATGTGTCCTTTTGAGTTATGGTTTTCTCAGGGTATATGCCCAGAGGTGGGATTGCTGGGTCATATGGTAAGTCTATTTCTAGTTTTTTTTTAAAGAACCTCCATACTGTTCTCCACAGTGGCTGTGGAATCTAGAAAAATGGTACAGATGAACCTACTTCCAGGGCAGGAATAGAGACGCAGATGCAGAGAACAGACATGTGGCCACGGGGGGAAGGGGAGGGGGGGACGAACTGGGAGATCAGGACTGACATATATACACGACCATGTGTAAAATAGACAGCTAGTGGGAAGCTGCTGTAGAGCACAGGAAGCTCGGCTCGGGTGCTCTGTGATGGCCTAGAGGGGTGGGATGGGGGAGGGGGAGGGAGGGAGGTCCAAGAGGGAGGGGATATAGGTATACATAGAGCTGATTCACTTCATTGTACAGCAGAAACTAACACAACATTGTAAAGCAATTATATTCCAATTAAAAATAAATAAATAAATAATTTTTAAAAAAGAAAGAAACATATGCAATGGATTCCACATCTAGAATTCCAAAATGGAGGACTCAATAGTTTGAAGGCTTTGCCAGACACCCCTGGTGTCCCAGCCAGCCCCGCAAAGTGGAGCAACCACACTGATTAGATTGGTGATTCAGCACAGTTAGGCAGAGAAAAAGCCAAAATTGGGATTCCTGAGCTTCCCCCAACCCTGCCCCACCCTCAGTATGGAACGGACACAGGAGTCTCCGCATTCTTGGCAGGGACGTTGGAAGGTAACTGCACTGACAGCCCCAGGTGACCTCACAAAGTCAAGGGGTAAAGTGGCAGAGCCATATGGGCCATGGGGGTGGACAGCCACACTGGGGGCAGGAAAGAGGGCATGCAGCATGAGAGACAGAGAAAGACAGAAATCCCAAATTCAACCCCTGCACCTCAAGGTCACCAGTGCCAGTGACTGGAAACCATTCCAAAACATTCAGAGAACCAAAGGCAACCTCTGCCCACAGAGCCAAGATCTCCTTTCCCATGGCCACAAAGACACAGGAGTCCCTGTTCCCTACCGGGCGCCATCTTTGGGAGGGAAGCAGGTGAACACTGAATAATTGAGCATTTACCAAAATGCACAGCTTGGAAGTGAAAGAGATTGTTTTAACCAGAGGAGACTTAGATACAGTTTACTGGCAAATAAAATTCCTTCTACCCCATCTCACCCTCTCCTCTCTCCCCCAACCTTCTATCCTGTGCAGCAGGGGCTCATGAAGATTTCATCAATGATCGGAAACAAGGAAGCTCCTTTTCTTACACATGTAAGAAATGGTGTGAAATTTTTTCTGACCTCACCTCACAATGTACAGGTCAAAAAAGGATCACAAAGGGAATATGAACAAATCGCAAAGGAGGAATTATTTAAAGACAGATTATTTCATTACCTGTTGGGTGTGCCTTGAAAATAAAGGTGCAGGACAGGGACGTTTTAAGTTGAGGAAGACTCCTGAAGACCTAATCTTATCACTTCAGAGGTTAGGTTGTGCTGCAGTGACAAACAACCCCCAAATTTCAGAACCACAGACCTTTATTTCTTGCTCTTGCCACTTGACTGTTGTGGGTTGGTGGGCCTGTGTTCACCATACTGCTTCAGGGACCCAGGATAATGGAACAGCCGCCATCTGGAACTTTGACAGTCACCGCAAAGACAAAACAAGCTCAAAGGGGTCTCAAGCTTGCAATTTAATGCTTCAGCCCCAAGTGCTAGCATCCACTTGTCCTCACAACTCATTGGTTGGTGCTAACCCCATGGCTCCATCCAACCCCAAGGGGGCCAGGAAGCTTAACACTACAACATGCCTGGAAATATCTGGCAAACCACAAGTAAGGTGAGACTTTGTTATTTCCTTACATGATGCTCTTTCAACATCACATGATTCAAAGTCAAATTGGCCGTGTGTATAAGCCTATTAATTGGCTAAAGTTTTAATCAGCAGACAGTAGTCTTCCTCCTTCATTCTGTCTCTGCTTCCAATAGAATGAGTTTATCCTCCAGGAAGCTCCTCGGGCAGTACCCACCCCGTCCCACCCCTGTCAGCCTGATCTGCCCAAACATGTCAGAATTCCCCCCAGTGGACACTGCTTAGGCTCAAACTAGGATTCCCTTTATCTTAGCTCTTAGTAATTTGTATTGTTCCACTTGATAATAGTAATACAAATATATGCTTTTTTTTTAAGTACTATATAAATTGCATCATGCCCAGACAGGAAAAAGCCACATAAAAACAACATTCCAGAAGATGCTGCTATGATTTTCCACAGCTGAACACAGGAATCTTAACTGAAAATTTCAGAGAAGGTCTATCCAGTCTGTAACTTGGAGGGGATCTGTAACTTAAGA
This sequence comes from Physeter macrocephalus, assembly GCF_002837175.3. NCBI lineage: Eukaryota > Metazoa > Chordata > Mammalia > Artiodactyla > Physeteridae > Physeter > Physeter macrocephalus. The sequence goes on from NC_041228.1 coordinate 9,618,770, forward strand.
TGTTATTATTAACCCAGATAGTAGTTGGGTGCTCAGAGATTTATGTAAAATGAATTCAAATCCCCTAAGGTCTGTGGAGGCCCAGAGCCCTTTTTGTTATTTCTCTGCCTTTCCAGAACTTTCTCTCTTGAGCCCCTCTAGTCAGTGCCTATATCTGCATTTGCTGTCACTGTATCAACCCATGTCACTCAGATTCAAGCCCTTGTCTGGTCTCCATAAGATACCTACTCCCAGCAGACACTTGTGAGTTTATTTAAATTATGTTAAACATCATTAACTTTTTAAAATTAATTTTTATTGGAATATAGTTGATTTACAATGTTGTGTTAGTTTCTGCTATGCAGCAAAATGAATCCATTATACATATACATATATCCACTCTTTTTTAGATTCTATTCCCATATAGGTCATTACAGAGTATTGAGTAGAGTTAAATGTCATTAACTTTTAAATAAATGTGATTTTAACTTCAATAATAAATAAAGATTATTTAAACCCACTGAATATTTGTGAGTCACAGGATAAGACAGGATCAGAATACACCACTGTTATTAGTCTTCCTGGGCTGCCATAGCAAAATGCCACAGACTGGATGGCTCAAACAACAGAAATGTATTACTCACAGTTTTGTTGGTTGGTTAAATCCAAGGTCAGGGTGCCAGCATGGTCAGTTTCTGGTGAGAGCTCTCTTCCTGGCTTGCAGGCAACCACCACCTCCTTGCTGTGTCCTCATATGGCCTTTCCTCTGTGCACACATAAGGGGAAAACGTGGGTTAATACAGACAACCCACTCTCCCTAAAGCCCTGGTTATCATCCCACTTTGCCACAAGGTGGCAGTATTGGAGACCATTGGTGCTTCCTTTCGGCCCTTAAAGCAATAGTGGGAAAACAATGCAACATTAAAACACAGCTAGTACATGATAACCAGCTTCCAGAGCTCAAACATAATAAATATTTTCTCATAAAGCAGAACCTGCCAGGAGTACTTGATGTGCTTTACAGCCGGGTATTACACGATAAAGCGACTGAGCCACTTGCTAGTTCCAGAGCAGCGCTCTCAAGGAGGGAAGAAACGATCTGATTTATGTAGAAAAGGAGAAGCAATGGTAGGAGTAAAGAAGAAACTGTATGGGATGTAAACATTAAAATAAAAGATTTGACATTAAAATTGTGGCCAATAAAAAGGAATGAGAGTCAGAAATCTAGTCCCATTAGACATAGAGAATAGACTGGTGGTTGCCAATGGGGAGGGGGGTGGGAGAGGGTTGGATTGGGAGTTTGGGATGAGCAGATGTAAATTAGTATATATGGAATGGATAAACAACAAGGTCCTATGGTACAGCACAGGGAATTATATTCAATATCTTGTGATAAACCGTAATGGAAAAGAATATGAAAAAGAACGTATATGTACGTATAACTGAGTCACTTGGCTGTACAGCAGTAATTAACACAACATTGTAATTCAACTATACTTCAATTTTTTAAAAAAGCTTTTTTTAAAGACATCTAATCGCATTACGTTGGGAATCAACCTGTAATAAAGCCCAGCATAAAGATACCTCTTTAGTATATGGAGTCAGATATGCTGCAGATTGTTCATTTGTGAATTAAGCCAACAAGTATTTACTGAGTATCTTCCGTGCACCAGGCACCGGGTTGGAAACATCATGGGATAAGGTAAAAAGAACAGCAGGATTGTCCACAGCACTGCGGAAGCATCCAGGGAGGACCAGGAAGGTTTCTCCAGGGAGGTGACATTTTAGTTGAGCCCAGGGAAGTTGGCCTGTCCAGATGAGTGGAGGGTGGTGGGTCACAGGAAAGGGGCCTTGGGAGAGGTGTGAGAGAGGCAGGAAAATAATCCAGATGGAAAGAGCAAATGCCCAGGGGTGTGAATACTGTATTGGAATAACAACATCCTATTGAGAAGACGGGAGAGAAGCTGACAGGGAAAGTGGCCAGAAAACCAAGCAGAGCTGCATTTGCCAAGAGAGCCTGAACGTTGTCGGTGACAGAAATCACCAAGGCCTCTCAGACCCAGCTGGTACTCTTTAGAGAGGTTCCTCTAAACACTCCTGAGGATTGACTGCGATAGACGGAGGGTTGGAGAGGCCAGTCAGTGGGTGTTTGTCCTGGCCCAAGTGGCCCACAGTGACCTTGACAGTGAGGACAGAAGGAAGGTACAGATTCAAGGATATTCAGGAGGCCAGTAGAATGCAAAAGGGAGCAGATGCCAGAGAAGTTCGAGAAGACGAGGAAGAAGAAGGCAGAGGTTGTGGTTTATTACAGTGAAAGAGTCCAGCAGAGGGCTTCCCTGGTGGCGCAGTGGTTGAGAGTCCACCTGCCGATGCAGGGGACGCGGGTTCGTGCCCCGGTCCGGGAAGATCCCACATGCCGCAGAGCGGCTGGGCCCGTGAGCCATGGCCGCCGAGCCTGCGCGTCTTTTTAAGTACTATATAAATTGCATCATGCCCAGACAGGAAAAAGCCACATAAAAACAACATTCCAGAAGATGCTGCTATGATTTTCCACAGCTGAACACAGGAATCTTAACTGAAAATTTCAGAGAAGGTCTATCCAGTCTGTAACTTGGAGGGGATCTGTAACTTAAGATGTTATTATTAACCCAGATAGTAGTTGGGTGCTCAGAGATTTATGTAAAATGAATTCAAATCCCCTCTCTAAGGTCTGTGGAGGCCCAGAGCCCTTTTTGTTATTTCTCTGCCTTTCCAGAACTTTCTCTCTTGAGCCCCTCTAGTCAGTGCCTATATCTGCATTTGCTGTCACTGTATCAACCCATGTCACTCAGATTCAAGCCCTTGTCTGGTCTCCATAAGATACCTACTCCCAGCAGACACTTGTGAGTTTATTTAAATTATGTTAAACATCATTAACTTTTTAAAATTAATTTTTATTGGAATATAGTTGATTTACAATGTTGTGTTAGTTTCTGCTATGCAGCAAAATGAATCCATTATACATATACATATATCCACTCTTTTTTAGATTCTATTCCCATATAGGTCATTACAGAGTATTGAGTAGAGTTAAATGTCATTAACTTTTAAATAAATGTGATTTTAACTTCAATAATAAATAAAGATTATTTAAACCCACTGAATATTTGTGAGTCACAGGATAAGACAGGATCAGAATACACCACTGTTATTAGTCTTCCTGGGCTGCCATAGCAAAATGCCACAGACTGGATGGCTCAAACAACAGAAATGTATTACTCACAGTTTTGTTGGTTGGTTAAATCCAAGGTCAGGGTGCCAGCATGGTCAGTTTCTGGTGAGAGCTCTCTTCCTGGCTTGCAGGCAACCACCACCTCCTTGCTGTGTCCTCATATGGCCTTTCCTCTGTGCACACATAAGGGGAAAACGTGGGTTAATACAGACAACCCACTCTCCCTAAAGCCCTGGTTATCATCCCACTTTGCCACAAGGTGGCAGTATTGGAGACCATTGGTGCTTCCTTTCGGCCCTTAAAGCAATAGTGGGAAAACAATGCAACATTAAAACACAGCTAGTACATGATAACCAGCTTCCAGAGCTCAAACATAATAAATATTTTCTCATAAAGCAGAACCTGCCAGGAGTACTTGATGTGCTTTACAGCCGGGTATTACACGATAAAGCGACTGAGCCACTTGCTAGTTCCAGAGCAGCGCTCTCAAGGAGGGAAGAAACGATCTGATTTATGTAGAAAAGGAGAAGCAATGGTAGGAGTAAAGAAGAAACTGTATGGGATGTAAACATTAAAATAAAAGATTTGACATTAAAATTGTGGCCAATAAAAAGGAATGAGAGTCAGAAATCTAGTCCCATTAGACATAGAGAATAGACTGGTGGTTGCCAATGGGGAGGGGGGTGGGAGAGGGTTGGATTGGGAGTTTGGGATGAGCAGATGTAAATTAGTATATATGGAATGGATAAACAACAAGGTCCTATGGTACAGCACAGGGAATTATATTCAATATCTTGTGATAAACCGTAATGGAAAAGAATATGAAAAAGAACGTATATGTACGTATAACTGAGTCACTTGGCTGTACAGCAGTAATTAACACAACATTGTAATTCAACTATACTTCAATTTTTTAAAAAAGCTTTTTTTAAAGACATCTAATCCCATTACGTTGGGAATCAACCTGTAATAAAGCCCAGCATAAAGATACCTCTTTAGTATATGGAGTCAGATATGCTGCAGATTGTTCATTTGTGAATTAAGCCAACAAGTATTTACTGAGTATCTTCCGTGCACCAGGCACCGGGTTGGAAACATCATGGGATAAGGTAAAAAGAACAGCAGGATTGTCCACAGCACTGCGGAAGCATCCAGGGAGGACCAGGAAGGTTTCTCCAGGGAGGTGACATTTTAGTTGAGCCCAGGGAAGTTGGCCTGTCCAGATGAGTGGAGGGTGGTGGGTCACAGGAAAGGGGCCTTGGGAGAGGTGTGAGAGAGGCAGGAAAATAATCCAGATGGAAAGAGCAAATGCCCAGGGGTGTGAATACTGTATTGGAATAACAACATCCTATTGAGAAGACGGGAGAGAAGCTGACAGGGAAAGTGGCCAGAAAACCAAGCAGAGCTGCATTTGCCAAGAGAGCCTGAACGTTGTCGGTGACAGAAATCACCAAGGCCTCTCAGACCCAGCTGGTACTCTTTAGAGAGGTTCCTCTAAACACTCCTGAGGATTGACTGCGATAGACGGAGGGTTGGAGAGGCCAGTCAGTGGGTGTTTGTCCTGGCCCAAGTGGCCCACAGTGACCTTGACAGTGAGGACAGAAGGAAGGTACAGATTCAAGGATATTCAGGAGGCCAGTAGAATGCAAAAGGGAGCAGATGCCAGAGAAGTTCGAGAAGACGAGGAAGAAGAAGGCAGAGGTTGTGGTTTATTACAGTGAAAGAGTCCAGCAGAGGGCTTCCCTGGTGGCGCAGTGGTTGAGAGTCCACCTGCCGATGCAGGGGACGCGGGTTCGTGCCCCGGTCCGGGAAGATCCCACATGCCGCAGAGCGGCTGGGCCCGTGAGCCATGGCCGCCGAGCCTGCGCGTCTGGAGCCTGTGCTCCACAACGGGAGAGGCCGCGACAGTGAGAGGCCCGCGGTACCGCAAAAAAATAAATTAATTTAAAAAAAGAGTCCAGGAGAGCTCCAGGCATGACATCTCAGTAGTCCTCTCCCTGTGGACTCCTGCAAACAGCACTGACTTTCCCGGTAATGATGTGGCAACACTCACGGAGTATTTGGAACCAGGGGAGCTCCCCTGAGGAGCTTGAGGGTTAGTCACCTAGACGTGGTTGACAGCCCATGCTCACGGAGTGAGTCTCCCCTCCGCCCCAGCACACACACTCCACCCCACCTCCTGTATTGGAAACCCAGCCTTTCCAACTGAACCCCTTCAGGCAGTAGAAGGACCTTGAATTTTAGGAAACAACGTTCAGATCTTCTCTCCACCCCATTGTCCGCCAAGTCTCTCTTTACCTTAGTCCTCCCTCTAATTGCCCCCAGCTCACAGCTTTCCCTGGGGACTTAAATACATTTAAGGGGAAGGTTTAAAAGAGCAACAGCAACGAGTAGGACGCCAGGTGACTCAGAAAAGACTCGGGCATCCCTAGTTCCCCTCCCAGCCCTATAACCAGCTCTGTAAATCACATTCATTCACTGGGCTACCAACCTCTCACTCACAGAAACAAAGGGCTTCAACTGTAAGATGCCGAATCCTTTCACTGTAATAAACCACAACCGTGAGTATACCAGCTTTTCTGAGTTCTGTGAGTCCTTCTAACAAATCACTGGACACCTGGGGATGGTCTTGGGACCTCCCCAACTGCACAGGTAGAGAACACAACACTAATCACAAACTGCAGACCCAGTCAGAATGAGGATAATCATGAAAGTGACCCGGCACTGTACCAAGAGCTTAATAGGCGTTATCTTTTATAATCCTCAAACTAATCCATCAAATAGGAATAATTTCTTCCATGTTATAGATGATACTGAGTCTCATATGTGTGTCCTAATGGATAAATCAAGCACCTGGCAGTTAGGAGTCTAACCAGATCTGACTTCAAACAGATGTACCCAACATTAGGCATATAATGAAGTAGAAGGGTAAATATTTTTAATATTTTAAAAATAATTATTTTAAAAATAATTAATCTTTTAATAAGATTTTGTTTTGTTTTGTTTTCTGGTCCCAAACTTCCTTGCACCTTGTGGTTCTTTCCCTGCGTTTAAGCAGCAGGTAAACATTCAGTGTTTAGGGGCTCAGGGAAGAGATGACCAAGGAGAATGCAGACCGAACAAAAGAAGCAATTTTGAGTGTTCAGGTTTTAAAGCCCAAACCCCAGCAAAAGCAGCAGCAGAATTCGTGGTAAGGACACATTATGCTTTGGTTTCACTGACACCTCATGAAGCTCGCCTGGGCTGGGGTAAGGACAGAGTTGGGGTGCGGGGACCTTGGGTCCTGCCAAGCTCGGGGGAGGGGTGTGATTAAGCCCCCAGGAGCTCAGGGAACCCAAGAGCAGGTGGCGCCTGGGGAGCCCAAGCTGGGATGGTGTGAGAGCAGAAGAAACGTCTGCCTACGCCCGTGAGGCAGAGCACCGAGTCCCCTAAGCCTCGGTGGGGAGGCCCTCTGCTGCAGCCGCTCCCATTTCGCAGAGAGCCAGAGGGCGAAAGTAGACTCGCGGTCAGGGAGGAGCGGGGACAGAGCAACGGAGCGAGGAAGGCGGGCCAGGCAGGAACGCCAGGCGCGGGGACGACAGCTCTGAGTTCCACTGATCCCTCCACGCGGTTCCTGGGAAGTCAGCAACCCTCCCAGAGCCTAGATGCATCACCCAAGATGCCCAAACGGACTGAGATGACGTTTCCAAAGCCTGAACCTAACAGAGGCTTGAAATCCTAACCAGATTCCGTTGTAGAGAAGCAAAGAAAGCTACGTTTCCGGCCCACCTGAGGTTTGAACCTAGATTCTTGCCTGCTGCCTCGGGGTCTGCACGCTTGAGGAGCGGGCGGTCTGCCCTGAGGTTTCGGCACAAACCGGTAATAAGCACTACACCACGTGAAACTCTTTCTCGGCTGCTCTGTGAAAGCAGATGGTTTCTTTGTGGGTGATACCCCATTGGTAACACTCTTTATTTAGTCTGCCAGGTCCCGGACAGCATTCCTTTCTGCTTCCTCAGAACAGGTTCGTGGTGACTTCTCTGGTGGGACACCTAGGAGAACGCCTGCCCAGCCCCGTCCGTGATGGCAGTGTTCAAAGTGAGCAAGGATGAAGAGGGCTTCCCTGTCGAGGACTCCGGGGGTTTCAGAAGAGCCCTGGACTGGGGGTCAGGAGGCCTGGGGCTCCCATCCGAGCTCTGCCATAATCAGCCGTTACCTTGGACAAGCAAGTCAATCTCTCTTCGCCTCAGCGTCCTGTCTTAAAATAGAGGCAGTTATTTCTTCACTGCTTAGTCACAGGAGTGAAGTGAGGGGGCAATGAGGTCAGGAACCGAAACACTGGTCTAAGGACCAGAGAGCAGCTTGACATGGTCGCATCGTCCTTGCCCATCTTTCTTCTCAACTTCTTCTATCAGAGGTATCAGGGCTGCATCTTCCTTGTTGGAATACGCAATAACCTCAGCTGTAGGAGAATGTTACAAGACACAGTCCCTGCCCTAAAGGAGCCCTCCACCTTACAACTCCCCTGCTGGACTCACAGCAAGTTCCAAACTCTTCCAGGGTCTACAACATGTGCCACAGAGCCTGACCCTGTGTCTCTCTTCAACCTCATCCCCTGGGATGTCACTTTGCTCATTCAACTCCCCTACAGTGGCGTCCACACCGCCCTCAAACGTTCCCGTCTGTTCCAGCCTCATTCTTGCTGTTCCCTCTGTGCCCCAAACCATCTTCCCACACTCCCTCACTCACTTTCTTTGGGTCTCTGAGCAACATCAGTGCCAAAAGTTTCCTCCATTCCCTTCCCTCGGTTGGCAAACAACAGCGCATCTTCCAGCTCTCAGACTGAACGCGGATCATATTCGTATTGGACCATCCTGTCTCCCCTCCGCCCCAGCACACACGCTCCACCCCACCTCCTGTATTGGAAACCCAGCCTTTCCAACTGAACCCCTTCAGGCAGTAGAAGGACCTTGAATTTTAGGAAACAACGTTCAGATCTTCTCTCCACCCCATTGTCCGCCAAGTCTCTCTTTACCTTAGTCCTCCCAGGACACAACGTTCAGATCTTCTCTCCACCCCGTTGTCCGCCAAGTCTCTCTTTACCTTAGTCCTCCCTCTAATTGCTCCCAGCTCACAGCTTTCCCTGGGGACTTAAATACATTTAAGGGGAAGGTTTAAAAGAGCAACAGCAACGAGTAGGACGCCAGGTGACTCAGAAAAGACTCGGGCATCCCTAGTTCCCCTCCCAGCCCTATAACCAGCTCTGTAAATCACATTCATTCACTGGGCTACCAACCTCTCACTCACAGAAACAAAGGGCTTCAACTGTAAGATGCCTAAAGACTCCTCCAGTTCTGGCAATTCCTTTACAATCTGAACACAACCAACCATCCGGCTTCTTCAGATACAATATTTCCTTGTCCCTCCATGCCACTCAGGATTCATCAAATCTGAAGTCACTTGTACTTTTTATACAATCAAGACCTAGAAAAGAAGATGGACAAGTTATTGAGGAAGGAAAAACTGCCCTAATTTACTCAATCATGTCTGCCTGATACTACTTTTCCAACCTTGTGACCAAAGGCTGTTTCTCTAGACCAGCAATTTTCTTTGCCTCCGGGTTCAATGAAACAAAAGAATTTTCCTTAGGCTAACTAAATTATGGAAGGATTTGGATTCCAGGCAGATCTTCTGCACACACATGGCTCCATTTGAAAGACCTGCCTATTGTTTTTGGAAGCCCTAAGAAAACGAAGCGTATGTTCAACTTTTTTTTAATAGTCTCGTGAAAATGAGTCAGTTTATAGTGTGTTTTGAACGGAGTTCTACATTCCTGTGGGCTTATAGGAATTGAAATTGGTTAAAACCTACCTCCAGAGGAGGTGAGTAACTCAAACAACTCTGATGCTGATTTCTAAAAGCCACAACCAGAGTCTCATGGTCGTGCGGCGGTTCGACCCTGACTTACCATGGGGACCTTCCCAAAACAGTGCTCAACTCTTCACGTGCTCTGTATCAGTTAGTGCTGAACAGCTGGGAACGGAATAGCTGGGGCTCCTCACACATCGCCCTCTCTGTGTGGTCTACCTGCCCTAAGGTACGGTTCCCCAACTCCAGGTCATGGGCTCCCAAGGTGCATGTCCCAAGAGATAGCGCCAGGCAGAGGCTATACTGCCTTTTAGGACCCAGCCTCGGACACCACGCGGAGGCAGTTCTGCCACGATCTTACGAATGAAAAACGTTGCCTGCCCTATATCAGCAAACAAAGGATGCTGCAGCCATCAAGCCATCAGCCACCGTAGCCACCACTGACAGTGAACAGGGGGAAACTCAGAATGGAAACAAAAGGGCTGCCCACTGCCAAGCACCAGCCACGCAGCCACGCCCAGCGGTGCAGCCGGAGGGGACTCAGGATGGGAAACAATAGGATACTGACCCTAGCGAGCTGAGGTGCATATCAAAGGAATGATTTCAATGAGTCCAGACTCTTGCATCTTCCCGTACATAGAAAAGCGCTAAATTCATTAACAAAAACCCAGATTTCTGGGTTTTTTTAATTAACAGTAATCTTTTGATGTTCCAACTACCTGGTTTTTGTCGCAATACTCCTATATATCCTGGCTCCCCCCTTTACCCCATTGGGAACAGTCCCTTAGAGCTATCTGAGAGGCTGCCTCCCAGGCTTAAGTTCTCAGAAAGTCTGCCAAATCAAGCATAATTCTCAACTTTTAGGTTGTGCATTTTTTTTCAGTCGACAGTCTGTTGGTCAAGGCAGTCCCAAAGGTCTGGCTAAGTTCAAGGGAAGGAAACATAGACCCCACATCTCAGTGGAGGAACATCAAATCCACATTGTAAGAAGAGCGTATGGGATTGGATACATAGTGGTGTCACCATCTTTGAAAATTTTAACCTGTACCACCCCCCTACCTGTCAGGGGGATATCAATTCCCCCAATTACGGATGAAGAGACTGAGCCTGACAAACGTGAAGTGACTTATCCCAGGGCCACAGGGTGAATAAGTGACAAGGCCAGGATTTAGGGGAAAGGGAGCCTGGAGGATGGAAGGTTTGAGGATTAGAGGTGAGAAGCTCCCCAAGCATCCCAGAGTCCCCGCCAAGGTAAAAGGCAGGAGAGGAAATGCCAGGAGGCAGGGGCTTCAGCTAGCATCCAAGCACGAGAAAGAGATCCACAGAGACAGGACCTATCCTGGAGCTCATCTTTTTACCCCAGCAGAGTTCAGCACAGTGGGGACAGGTAGGGAAGCTCAGGTATTGGAATCTGCTCCAGCTTGAAGCTGAGGGATCTTGGTCAAGCCTCCTAATCTTTTTGAGCTTCAATGTCCTCATCTGTTAAGTGGTAAGAATAATTCCCTCCTAATAAGGCTTATGGGGGTTTCAAGATGCATGTGTGTGAAGTTCTTGATATAGAGTAGGAAATCAGTTAAAGGTCACTATCATTATTACAGAGACATTTACGTAACTGAAATCAATCAATAGGTTCTGGGAGTTAATGCCTGTGTTAATGCTTGGGAAGCCTCGGTGAAAGGTGGGCTGGGACCTCTGATATTTGGGTTGATAAGGAGAACAGAGCTGAGTCTGAGTTGAAATGGTGTGAGGGAGAGAGTGGGCAAGTTTAGGAGACTTGAAACAGGCACCAGTTACATGGGTGTGGACACTGGAACCAGACAACTCTATTAAAACTTGGTCGAATTGCTTACACTTTCAAAGCATTAGTCTCCTCAACTGTAAAAATAAGATAATGGTACTGACCTGATGATATTGGTATAGAAATGAAATAATCAATATAAACACCTAGCAAACTGCCTGACAGATAGCAAACTTTTAATAGGTGTTTGTTCTTTCTCCCTCTTTCCTTGATATCTGAGGAAGAATGGTGTTATACTGATCATTATCTTAACTATTCGTATTCAGTAAATGTGTTGAGTTGGATTTACACCATCCATCCCAATGAATCGGTCTGGGCCACACAGCCTGCATGCCACATGCATTAACTGAGCACCTACTATATGCCAGGCACCGTGGTGGCTGCCCAATGTACAACAGAGAAACCAAAACACAGCCATTGCCCTTGAGCGGGTTAGTGTGGAAGGGAAGACTTAGCAGGAACTTTCCAGTTGCAGAATAGAAACAAGCCTTTCATTTCTTCCTTGTCATCTGCATTAAAGTCTGGCTCTTACATGGTAAGTCTGTGATCTCCATGCCTGTGACGGCAGGTGGTAGAGAAGGCACTGCTCATCCAGATCAGACCTCAGGACGGTTGTGGGCAACATCTTATTGTGCTTCCCTGGCCTCCCCATCAACCCTCTGGGTTTCCAGGACACCTGGTAGCAGGACCAGCTGAAGGAGGATGGAAAAGTGCATTGAGACCTGCCTCCTCACCCTGCTTTCCCCAACTTTTCTGCAGTGTCCCTCTCTCTGCCACTTAATGACACAAACACCCTTGCATTTTCACTTCTACTTTACACCAGAAACCATCTCTCCACAAGAGACATGTTCACAATTTTACACATAAACTTCTGTAACTGGCATGACCGCTCTGCAGGTTAGATTTCATTATCTCTTCTTTACATGAGGCTCAGAGAGGTTAGGTGTCTTAAGGGGTCAAGCCAGCAAGTGGTGGAGCTGGATCTGGAGGCAGGGCTGCCCAGTTTCAAGTTCAGCTTGGTATTAGTTCATTTGTGTTCACCTAGCATTTAACGCACACCTGCCTCACGCCAAGCACCAGGCAAACAGTGATGAGCAAGACATGCTCGCTGCTCCCCAGGGCTCACAGACTAGCAGGGAAGATGAGCACACCAGGAGGAATCTTAAATTTAGGATAAATGAGATAATGCACAAAAAATTCTTGTCGTGGTACCTGGAACATAGAAAGCTCTCGATTAACATGCGCTATCGTTACTATGAATATACGTGCAAGGGAATGTGAAAGGAAGGATGCCACGTAGCACAGACTAGGACAGGCAGCACGTTGTTCCTCATCCTGGGTTATCTGTACTTTAACGCATTTTGCATTCAGTTTAGAGCATCATTTTGGGAGACTCAGGGGAAGACTGGGACAGCCCCAGGTAGAATGTCTTGGAGTGATAAAACTTGAACCCTACCAAGGAGAACTCCTAAGAGAACTAGGGATGTTGAGCCTGATGCAGAGAAACTGAGGGTCCATTAGGAATTCCATGCCTGCTTATAAAAATGACCTGAACTAATACTGCTTTTTGTTCTGATTTGGGCTTGGCTGGCTTGAGGAATGCTAAGATTCTCTTTCTAATTGTGAAATGGATGATGTGTCCCTTGTTAAAAGAATTTCAAGCACCCTCAGCTGGGGAAGAAGTATTTCAGGAGAGTTGGAGTGCCCTCCTCAAGTGTCTGGAAGTCCCTAAGTAGGAAGGTACATACTCTGCTTATGGGTCTGAGTGACAGGGGCAGCCACGTGAATCATAAATTTTAAAGATATAAAATTTATCAAAGAAGAACTAGGAAGTTATAATAAGGAGAAACAAGAAAAAAACACCTATAATCCCTTTAATAAATAAGTACACTTTACACCCGATACCAGCTCAACAAGCCTGGAGAAGTTACTCAACTTCTCCGAACTGCAGTTTCCATATCTGTAAAATGGTCATGATAGTAATTACCTTGAAGAGTCATTGTGACAATCGAATTTTTAAAATGTATTTAAGGGACATAATACATATGTATTTAATACATAACCCATCATCAAAAAATTTCTAATTTCCTTTCTTTTTCCCATTGTCTTTCCAAAACACCATAAACATTGAGTATTTTATTCTAATCTTTATTTTGTTATTTAAGCTTAATACTATTGCATATATATTTTTGTATCCTGTATTTTATTTAGTACATAATTATTTTATTATAAACATAATTTGTAACATATTCTTCATAAACATAAGTTTCATGGTTGTGTAATGCTCTAGCTAGTGGATATATCATAACTAATTTGCTGTTGGTAATTAATACATTTCACCTATACTTACATAGAGAGAAGAACATTTTGTGAATAAGAACTTTTTTTTCATTTTGGATAATTTCTTTATGATGTATTTTCAGAAGAGAAATCACTGTACCAAAGAGTAAAAATAATTTAAAGCCTTTGATACATATTGCCAAATTCCTTTCCAATATTTCATTTTTATATATGAGCCAGTTTCACAATCAAGGTTTTGTCTGTTACTTCTAAAACTTTGTGGGCTGCTTGAAGACAGAAGTTGTATATATCCTGTATCCCCACCTCCTATTACAAGGTACTTTTAATAAATATTTATGTAATGAATAAAAATGATCATGTCTATTCACATTCCCATCAGCATGAGAATGCCTGTTTGTTTCATGACATCCTTATTATAACTGAATATATGGAATATACTGAAACTAGGGGGAGAGGAGGTGGTGGATCCAGAGGACAAATTTCTAAATATATGTCATGACCTTTCTAGAAACTCCTGGAAACTTATAAGAGCTGGCAGAACCCAAGTTTCTGACTTCTCTTTCAATATCTATCCTTCCCAACTTGTATGCACATTGGCAAAAGCACATACTTAGAAACAGTCTTTGACTATTAACAAAAGCAACAAGTTCTCTGCAAAATGTTTGTATCAGTCTGTACTGCTGTGTAAAACAAACCACCTCAAAACTTAGTAACTTTAAAAAGCAACCGTTTATTAAATTCAGGATGTTTCAAGTCAGTAATGATTAGCCTGGGCTGAGTTGGGCAGCTCCTCTGGTCTAGACCATGCTCACTCACATATCTGCCTTTACCTGGTCAGCTCCTGGCTTGGCTGGAGGCTGGCTGATGGAGGATGGCTCCTCTCACTCTCCAGCAAGACAGCCCAAGCTTGCTCACCCTGGCATCTGGAAGGGTTCTAAGAAATAGAGAGTGGAAGCCTGCATCGCTTCTTGAGGCCTCAGCTCAGTCCTGGTATACCATCTCTTCCATGGCTTTCTATTGGCCAAACCATGTCACAAGGCCAGGCCAGATTCAAGGGGTGAGGGAACAGACTCCACCTCTTAGACAAAGGAGCTGCAAAGCCACAATGGACAGGAAGTGGGTGCAGGAAAGGATGGAATGAAGAATTTAGCCATTTTGTAATTGGTCATTGTTTCCCTAAGTGGTAGAATAAATCGGTCTGCTGGTTGGATTACTTAATCTTGTCCAATTAGAACTTGAAGATTATTGACCTCCAATAATTTATATAGTGTCCTAGAGATTTAAAATATTTAAAACAGTGTTGTTGGGACTTCCCTGGTGACGCAGTGGTTAAGAGTCCGCCTGCCAACGCAGGGGACACGGGTTCAAGCCCTGGTCCGGGAGGATCCCACATGCCACGGAGCAACTAAGCCCGTGCGCCACAACTACTGAGCCTGCGCTCTAGAGCCCGCGAGCCACAACTCCTGAAGCCCACGCACCTAGAGCCCGTGCTCCACAAGGGAAGCCACCGCAATGAGAAGCTCACGCACCGCAACGAAGACCCAACGCAGCCAAAAAATAAAATAAAATAAAATAAAATAATTAAATAAATAAATTTATAAAACAGTGTTGCCTTGGTCAATTTTTGTATAATCAGCACTTTAGGTTTGATGAGCAAGGACCATCAATTTTTAGGTGGAAGATGAGGCTCAAGGAAGCTTAGTTGACAGGGAAGCTGGTAGAGCCAACCATCCTCTAAATCTCTCCAGCTCTGTGTCCTTAACACAGGGGACGTTGCTCATCTCTTGGCTTTCAATAAATAGAAGCCACGGTTCCATTCATTTCTAAACTGTGCTGCATTGCACACGTGTTCAGGGTTGGTGGGGGGAGGGGGATAAAATTAGAACAGACGCCGCTGCGAGTTCATTTTCACCTACACTGGTTCAGTCAGGCTCTGCAACAACATTAACAGCCTGGATTCACGCCAAGAGCTCGCAGCATCCTCCGATGGGCTCAGCTTTGCTCACAATTACTTGGGATCTATGAGATGTACTTACAGGAAGCAAAGGGAGACAAATCCCTCACCCCACCCTGAAAACTCTACTCGCTTGAAATTCCCCTAATGGGAAACCAAGCTATTCCCTTCACAATGGGAAATAGGTTTTAAAGTGCAGACCACTAGGACCTTAATTATTATCATAACAATGACATAATACACTATATAATTATGCATCTGTACATAATACATACATTCCTTTATTAGGAGACCAAGCCATTTCTTTCACAGTAAGAAATCTGCTTTCAAATATAAACCACCAGGACTTTAATTATTGTTAATATATTATAATTATCATTATACTAATTATACAATATATTATAGAATTATGTATCTCTGTACATAATTTATATTCCTGTATGTAACATGTATATATTACAACTAACGCTTGAAAAACATGGAGGTTAGGAGCGCCAACCCCCATGCGGTTGAAGATCCACGCATAACTTGTGACTCCCCCAAAAGTTAACTTATAGCCTGCTGTTGGCCAGGAGGCTTACCAATAACATAAACAGTCCATTAACACATATTTTGTGTGTTATATGTATTATATACTGTATTCTTACAATATAGTAAGCTAGAGAAAAAAATGGTATCAAGAAAATCATAAGGAAGAGAAAATACATTAACAGTGCTGTACTATATTTACGGACACCGTAAGTTTACGTTATCTGTTTACAAGATGATGTAAATATTCATCATCAATACTATCTATTATCAATATTATCTTATATGATACAAAACACTGTAGATGTTATATGTATTACTAACACTAGACATCAAAAATGAAAAGACAATGTGAAAAAGAAACTCACATTTATCTACAAGTATAACGATTCATGCATTGATAACAAAAAAGCAACAATGTGATTGCTTTATGGTAGTCTAGGGTAATTGATATAATGCTTCACAGGAGCCTAGCCTATACACGAATGAATGCATCATTATAAAAATTTTATGGCATACAGTATTAGAGTCATATTCCTAGTACAGTATTGGAAACTTTGTTGCATTTTTTTTAAAGACCACTTACTAGTGATATTAGGATGATAACACAGTTTCTCCAGTTGAGAGAGAGCGAGGCATACTGTATGGTAATGTAATTCTTTGAAAGCAAAGTTGTAAAACAATGTAATAATTATAAGTAATGTGTTACTACCACATTATTAATTTTATATTAAATATCACTCACCTTATACTTATGTAAGGATAGGCTAGCATCACATGTATTTTATGCATTCATGACACACCTTTTTCTCAAATTTTTTGATATTTCTAGGCTATGCAGTTTGCGAGTTTTTTCAAATTGTTTCCAATCTCAAAAAATTTTTCAAAAAGAAAGTTTCAAATCTCAAAAAAAATCCTCATATAAGTGGACGCCAGTTCAAACCCATGTTGTTCAAGGGTCAACTGTATATAATTGTTATAGAACATTAAGTAGTATATTACATAATTATAAAACATAATTCTTGATAATAATGAATTTTTTAATGGACAAAATACATGAAGCATTGGACATCAGGCAACAAAGAACAGTGCCGCCTGAGAGATGGGAAACAAATGAGGTGAGCCCCCCGATTGCCCCAGGACATTGACTTGGCCATGGCAGGGGTTCTGTGCTTGATTGGTGATGTCTGACCTGGGCTCGGGGAGGCCAGCAACAGCCCTCAACCATATATTCCCCATTCCTGTGTGATTGTTAAAATCTCTGACCTTTCCTACCTTCTTTCAGACCCTGACTTTCAGGACTCCTCATTTTATATTAATACTACTTTATCTTGGACATTGCACAAAACATTTTACATGCACTGTATCATTTGCTCCTCATAAATATCCAGTACGTCAGCTACACGCTTTCAACTCCAGGTAACAGAAACGCAGATTCAAAATGGCTTAAACAATAAAGGGACTTATTTTCCCAGATGCCAAAACATCTGGAAGTAAGGCAGTTTCACAAATGGATAATTCAGCTCCTCGACATCCTCAAGGACCTAGGACCTTCCCATTTTCTCCTCTGTCACCCTTTGCTGGTCAACCTCGGACCTCATGGTCCAAGCTGGCTGCCACGTGTCCAGACACTACATGTGAATACACAATGTTCCTCCAAAGGAACACCGTTCCCGAGCCCTTTTCTAGATCCCTGTGGCTGCAAAATACCGGAGCAGCCCCTCAAACCTACATCTGACTCCAGAGCTAGTGCCGTTTTCACTATTCCAAGCAGACTTTCAGATGACCCTGCCTTGGTGAAGGCTACTGATTTGCTGACTTCCTTTCAGCAGGGAATTTAACATAGTAATTACCAGGTTTGACTTCTTCCCTCCCCACACCCCCCCACCGTAGAGGAAGTTTAAATTTAGCTTCTACCTGCATTTCTCCTCTGTGACTGTGACTTTGGAGCAAATCTACTCAACATTACATGGAAAACACTAATTGCGTCACCTAGTTTGGGATTAAACTAATTATCTGTTTTGCTGCTGCAGATGCTGGAACATACCTAACTATCGGGCTTGAGGAATATGTACTTTGTTTAGACTCTGACAGGGAACCCAGCAAGGTGGGGCAGGTCTTCAAGCTGGCTGTCCCTGGCAAAGGAGAAATAGTCATCCTTGTTCAAGCTGGCGATTTATTCTGATGACAAAGCAGTATTCTTGTGCCCTGCTATAATGTAAAACCAAGCAAAAAAAAAAGCAAAAAAATGGATTAAATAATTAAATGCCTATCATAACCCGTGTCACAGCCAACACTTGGGAGATGATATAAATGATAGAGCTTAGTGGTCAAGAACACAGACTCTGGCACCTCCCTGGCTCTGGTCCTTATTAGTTGTAAGATCTTGGCCAAGTTGATTAACTTCTCCATGCCTCACTTTCCTCATCTGTGAAATGGGACCAACAATAATAACATTAATCTATCTGACAGAGCATGTAAAGCACTTAGAACTGTCTGCACAGCGTAAGTGCTAGACATTAGTACTACATTGTGTTATCTCATTGATTTGAATGTTACTAACACCTCTGTAGGATGGCTGGAATTGGCATACAAGTAGCCACGCCCTAGAGCTGTTACAAGGGTGACAGGAGATGACTGTGCGGAATATTCAATCAATGGCTGCAGAAACCAGTCCCCCCAGGAGGGGACAGAAGCCAAATGAGTAAGTGACCTAGCAGGTCATCCAGGCAAGCTGGCCCTCGTGCCTCACAGCCCTGGACACGGTTTCTTCCCCTCATCACCTCTGTTTTGAGCCCGACATTCCTCTGCTCACATGCACCAGTGGTCCCCATTACACAGAGGATAAAGTGCAGCCTCCAGGCACTTTACAAATGACCTGGCCGTGGTCACCGGCTGCCCCTCCCCTCACTCCCGCTGGTCCAGGGCCTGTGGCCTTTTTGCTCTTCTTTCTACTGGTCAAGTTCCTTCCCATCTTGGGACTTTTGCCCTGGCTCTTCCCTCTTTCCACAATCTTTTCATGACTGACTCCCTCATTGTTCAGAACTCACCTCTTTAAAGACTCTTTTCCTGGCCACACACCCTTAAGCAACCATTAGTCACTAGTTTAACGGATAGCTTTGTTTTAATTAAGTACAATGTGAATGTACTTAATACCACTGAACTGTATATTTAAAAATGGTTAAGATGATATTGTTATGTGTACTTTACCACAATTTTAAAAAATGTTTTTAATAAGACTACGACTTCCATCTTCTTTGCACCCCCTCTCTTTTTTTTTTTTTTTTTTTGTCTGCACCATATGTGGGATCTTAGTTCCCCAACCAGGGATCGAACCCAGGCCCCCGGCACTGGGAGCGTAGTCTTAACCACTGGACCACCAGGGAAGTCCCACACACCCTCTCTCTTTACCTCTCACTTGCTGGCTCCGATGAAGCCAGCTGCCATGTTGTGAGCTGCCCTACGGAGAGGTCAGCATGGTATGAAACTGAGGGCCTCCGTCCAACAGCCTGGGAGGAACTGATTCTTGCCAACCACTACGAGAGTGAGCTTGGAAGTAGGTCCACACTTATTTAAGAGACACCTTATTTCTAGCCTATAAGAGACCCTGAGGCTGTGGACCCAGTTACGCCATATACAGATTCCCGGCCACGGAAAGTGAGATCATGAATGTTGGTTATTTTATGCCACTGAGTTGTATGAATGAAGAATGTTGCCTGCTATATCAGCAAACAAAGGATGCCGTGGCCACCTAGCCATAAGTCACTACCTGAAGCCCCTACAGTAAGCCTGAGGGGACTCAGAACAGGATACTGTCCCTAAAGAGATAAGGTGCATACCAAAAGAATGAATTCAGTGAGCCCAGACTCTTGCATCTTTTTAGACTCAGAAGAGTGGTAAATTCATTAACTTGAGATGTCTGTTTTTTCTTTAATTAACAGTATTCTCTTGATGTTCTGACTACCTGGTTTTTGTTGCAAGAAGTCTTACCTACCCTGGCTCCTCCCTTACCTCCCTCACCTCTTTGGAACAGTCCCTCAGAGCAATCTTGAGAGGCTGTCTCCCAGGCTTAAGACCTCAGTATGTCCGCCGAACAAAACATAACTCAACTTTTAGGTTGTGCTTTTTTTTTTTTTTTTCAGTGAACATCAGGAAGTGAGAAGATGGGGAAATTCCTGAGTTCCTTGGGAGATGAAAATAGGCTGCTTTACCTTCCAGTTGTTACTTACTCAGCAACTAGTTTTTTGAGAAAGTATGGCAGAAGGGATAAGTTATTATCTCTTTCTGTCCAATCAGTGTGAGAAAGATCTAATCTTGAGGACTGGGCTTTGCTGCTCACTACCTGTTGGGCAAGTTATGTTAGTCTGTCTAAGCCTCGATGTCTTCACTTGTAAAATGAGGGTTAAAAATAGTTTCAATTGCACAAGGCTGTGTAAGGAATAAAAGAGATAATCATGAAGAGTGCTTAGACAGCTCAGGCTCCTCACCTGCAAATGGGATTAAAAACCTCATCCTTAGGGATGAGGTTAGGTCAGGTATCCTGGGTCTAGCGCCTGCCACAGTGAAGGGGTTTACAGTGGATTGAATGGTGGCCTCACAAAATATAGGTCCACCCAGAATGTATGAATATGGCATTATTTGGAAAAAGGGGTTTTGCAAATATAATTAAGTTAAGGAATTCAAGATGAGATCATCCAGGATTTAGGGAGAGCCCTAAATCCAATGACAGGTGTCCTTTTAAGAAAAGAGAAGGGGAGAAGATGCACAGAGGAGAAGGCCCTGTGAAGACAAAAGCCAAGATTGAAGGTATGCAGCCCCGAGCCAAGGAACGCCTGGAGCCACCAGCAGCTGGAAGATACAAAGAGGGATTCTCCCCCAGAAACTTTAGAGGGAACTTTGGCCCTGCCAACACCTTGATTTCTGACTTCTGGCCTCCAAAACCACGAGAGAATACATTTCTGTTGTTTTAAGCCATCAAGTTTGGGGTAATTTGTTACAGCATCCTTAGAAAAATAATAAAGGGTTTAATAAATGTACACTATTGCCACAATCCCTTGCCTTTCTTTGCCCCACACGAGTTGGACAACCTTCTCTTGTCTAAGGAGGGCAAACTTTTGTGTGGAGTCCAGGCTGGGACACAAAGACAAAGGTCCATCTGGAATGACCTAGGTCCCTGCTCCTGCCCTGCCTCCGACCCCTCTTGCCAGGTGGGGCTCCATCCTCTGTTGCCTTTGTGCCAGGGTCTCTGAGGCTGGCAGCACACCCCAAGCCAAGAGATTCCAAGCCGCGGCATGGAGCAAAGAATTGTCAGCGAGATCCCAGATTGTTTTGTCACATACACTTTGCAATATGACAAGTAGGCGTCCAAAATATGTTCCAGGAGGGGGGAAGCAAGAAATTTTCCAAAAGCCTACTTGGCAGCCTGAGTCACTCTCTGCTGAATCAAGTGCCAGTCTAGTCCTAGGCTTTGCTCCTCCCGCCATGGGACGCTGTGTCACGCAGGATGGGGAGTGCCAACCGAGTGCCACCAGGAAGAGAAAAACCTGCTCTCGGTGGGGTTGGTCTTGACTCTATTGGCTGCTTTGGGATTCTTCTAGATGACATCATAATAATAGCTCTATTCCTATAATCATAAAAATTACAACAATCAGTAGCTATTAGGTACATCCCTGAGTGAGGCACGGCACTGAGACATTTATGTGCTCTTCCTTCTTTAATCTTCACGATCACTGTATGAGGTGGGAATTATTATTAGCATCTCTCTGTTGCAGAGAAGCAAACTGAGGAAGAAGAACTTTAAGCAACTTGCCCAGGATTCCATTTCTAGGAAGTGGTAGAGGTGAGGTTCGAACTCTCATCAGTGTGCCTATAAAGCTGGAAATGTGGGCACTGTGCGGCCACTTTCCGTCATATTTTACAGTTTGTTAGAATAAGGACCAGAGCGCCCTCATTCCCATAGAGCGTGATTGCTTGTCTGTGGGGCACCCTCCCTCCGACTGGCTATTCCAGATAGGAAGTGAGCCAGTAAGATTGTTAAAATAAGGAAAACATAGGTAGCTTGAACAGAATTATTAAAGTCGGGCAGACTGAGTTTTCTCCCTCTCCCACCTCTTTACCTAGAGCCTGGCGTGTACAGATGCTAAAGTAACAGAAAGCCTTTTGTCGTGTAACTCAGGGTGAGGAAGGAGATTAAGATTCTTTTAGCACAAAATGGTACAAAAGAAATCTTAGCAATAGGTTAATGTGTGTAGTTGAAAAGGTTTAACTGAGGCAAGATTATTCCAAAGGGGTCTTCTCTTTCCCTTTGTACTCTTAAGGTCTTACTATAGATTGTCCACCCAGCATTCATTCCTCCCTCTTTCTTCCTAACCAAACTCAGGTTTTGTTCTCTCTCTCCTACATCAGACTAAGGGGGTAGGTGATCTGGCTCCAAGCTCCAAGGATGGGCTTGATTGACCTAAGGGTAATCCTGCTCTGCCATTGATTGGTTTAGGAACAGTCATTCCCCCAATTCCAGCCAAGGAAACACAAAGAGAAGTCTTTCCAGGGTGACTGGTGGCTTGGTGGCTTCTGGGGAAAATGTCTTTGCTTCTAGGAAAGAGCCAAGGAAAGCAATGGACCCCTTTTTCCTCTAGATCTTGTCACGTCTGGATAAGATGCTCAGAACCAATGCCACCATCTTGTCACCTGCGTGAAAATGAGGACGACTGATCGTGGCAGAACAGAGAGCCAGAGAGGAAGGACTTGTAAATGCCATTGTTGAGTGAGTGACTCAACCAGCTTTGGATCCGCCCTGCCCCCTGGAATTCCTGATACGTGAGATAATAAATTCCCTATTGTTTAAGCCAGCCTGAGTCAGGGTTTTGTTTCTGCCACCAAGCATCCTGACTAATACAGGATTCAAAGCAGACTCTCCCCCCCCCTCCCCCACCCAGCCGCTGAACTGAATGCCACTGCGGATTATCAACAACCCATTCCAGAGGCTGCACATAAGAGGATGAACCTGGGACAGGAGGTCATGGAACACAAGAGGAGTCTAGGACGAAGCCTCCATATGCACAGGCAAGCTGAATAAGCTAGAGCACCACTGCTGAATTCCCCCCATCCTAGTTACTCGGAATGTGTTGGAACATAATGTTTGATTGACTATTCTCCTTAGTTCCATACGGTGCGTCCCTGGCCAACCATCCTTTTGCAGGTCATATCACCCTTTCTTCCATGAAATATAGTACACTGTACACTGCTGGAATTACAGAATGTTGACCCCAGTGGAGTCTTAAAAGGCCCACTAATCCCACCCCTCTCCATTTTGTGAATGTGGACCCAAGGGCCAAGAAGAGGAAGCGATTTCCCTGAGGCAGTGCAGAGGAAGTCTGTGGCAGAGCCAAGGTTGACATGTAGGTCTCCTATCTCCCAAGCCAGTGCTTTCCCCACTGTACCACCATTCCCCCCAGGTGTTTGCCTAGAAGTTGTCAATAGATTTTAACAGCCAGAACAGTCTTCCATGGTCAAATAGACTTAGAAAAGTGTGGCATTAAACATGATTTGTTACAGATTTTTCTGTACTAGGGGAACTTCTCATAGTTTTTTGTTTTGATTTGTATGTTGATTTGTTTGTTTGCCAGTAATGCTTTGTGACACTTTAAAACTGAAATGTAGTATACACTCTTTCTCAAATCTGTTGGACCATGGAAACTTTCCCAGAGCATCTTATTGGAACTGTGTTCTTCAAATTACATCTTAGCAAATGCATAACATGGACCTGCCTCCATAAGGAGAAGATGAAGTCAAAATACAAAAAGAAGCAGAGACAGGCAGGGGTGAAAAAAATGGATAGATGAATTGTCGGATAGAGAAATGGATGGATGGATGGATGGAAGGAAGGATGGTTGGGTGGATGGGTGGAGAAAGGCAATAACTTGAGCCTCTGATCTAAAGAAGACCTGTTACATGAACCAATACATTTTTTTCTTTTTAGGCTAGCTCGAATTATACATTAGTCAGGTTGTTGTTGTTGTCACTGTGATAATAATGCATAACAAACAACCCCCAACTTTCAATGATTTACCACAACAGGTGTTCATATCATACTCTTGAATCAGCTGGGCCAGGCTGAACCCCAGACTCCTGGTTATGCTCAGGTCTTCTTCAGTTGTCTTCATTCCAGGACCCAGACTAAGGGAACAAAGGTCCCCTGGTGCGTGTTCTTCTCCTGGCGGTAGGAGGAAGTTCCAGAGAGCTGCTGGCACTCCCAGCCACACTTCATTGGCCAAAGCAAGTCTAATCGTCAAAGCCCAAAGTCAACAGGGAACGAAAACTATACTCTGCTCACACGGAAGCCAAGACAAGAGCAGGGAGGAAAAGAAGAATTGTAGACAAATTTTAAAGACCCACCAGAAATTGGGTCTTCTATTGTTTACAACCTGAAGAGTTCTGAAAAATTCAATCAGCTGGTTAACATGTGGGTTCCTACTTGGTAAAGTGCCTTTAAGCTACAGAACCCTCTATAACCAGACAATGTCAGGTGCTGGACCCTCCTTGGCTGTTCCTCACTCCCATGACGTTCCTGTCTTTTCCACTCACTATTATTTCACCTTTCTCTTCAGATTTGACATAAGCAATTGTTTCCCTTTTGTGTGTTTAATACAGATTTTTATCATCATGTTATGGATGAACAAGTCAAGCCTGAGAACCAACAGCTCAATGTCAGCAGAGTTGCTGTATTTGTACAGCAGTGGTTGTTTGTTCAATTATTTGAATGTTTCTATTGCATCCACTCTTTTCTAAAAATGAACTGCATTAGAGAAAATGTCAGTACCGATTTTAGCCGTAAGAAGTGTTGATCTCATAAACTTAAGACATTTGCAACAGAGATGGAAGTCACGCTTTAAGGAGCAAACCTTGAGTCTCAAGAGGATCAGACAGTATATTCAATTTTGAAGGAAACAAGCAAATCAAAGAACATGGCCATGGTTCTGAAACTGTATTGTTGAAGACCACACTGTAAAAGTGAGGTATAATTGGGGATTTAATTGTATTTTCAGTCCTCTGGGGAAGCAGACCCTTTGGCGATACATAAGAATAGGATGTGAACCTGGACAAAATGATAATTCAAAAAGATACATGGGCCCTTATGTTCATAGCAGCACTGTTCACAATAGCCAAAACATGGAAACAACCGAAACGTCCATTGACAGATGAATAGATAAAGAAGATGTGGTACATATATACAATGGAATATTACCCAGCCATAAAAAAGAACGAAATAATGCCATTTGCAGCAACACAGATACAACCAGAAATTATCATACGAAGTGAAGTAAGTCAGAAAGAGAAAGACAAATACATGATATCACTTATATGTGGAATCTAAAATATGACACAAATGAACCTATCTACAAAACAGAAACAGACTCACGGACATAGAGAATAGACTTGAGGTTGCCAAGCAGCGGGGAGGAGAGGGATGGACTGGGAGTTTGGGGTTAGTAGATGCAAACTATTACATGTAGAATGGCTAAACACCAAGGTCCTACTGTAGAGCACAGTGAACTATATATCCAATCTCCTGGGATAAACCATAATGGAAAAGAATATTAAAAAAAGAATGTATATATGTATATAACTGAGTCACTTTGCTGTACAACAGAAATTAGCACAACATTATAAATCAACTACACTTCAATTAAAAAAATAGAGAATAAAAAAAGGATAGGATTTGACTTGCAAACATGGACTTTCAGATATATTTTCTGAGGAACACCATTAAGGAAAAGAAGGAATTTATTGCCTATATTTACAACATATTAACAGGAACATGGCCACCTGCCAAATCTGTGAGCACAACTGGAGAGAGCACATTAGTCAAGAGCATGGTGTACTGCTGCATACAGAGACCTAGTTCCCAGTCTCAGTTCTAGGACTTTGGGAAAATTACTTAACCTCGGTTTCCCCATCTGTAATATGGGGGACAAGACCACAGACATCTCAGGGCTGTTGAGAAGTTAAAATGAAATAATAATAATTAGTTAAATCTTATGATAGACCAGGCACTGTTCATATACTTTACACGGTAACACTTACTTACAACACTGTATTAGGGATTATCCATCTTTTACAGAGGAGGAAACTGAGGCATAAAGAAGGTAAGTGACTTGCCCAAGGTCACACAGCTAGCTAGCAGTAGAGCTGGGAGGCAAGCCCAGGTCATCTGGCCTCACAGTCTGTGTTCCTGACCACCCGCTATAGACTGAATGCTTGTGTCCCCTCAAAACTCATATGTTGAAACTAATCCCCAATGTGATGGTATTTGGAGGTGATTAGATCATGAGGGCATGAGATTAGTGCCCTTATAAAAGAGACCCCACAGAGCTCCCTCACCCCTTTCTCCACGTGAGGACACAGCAAGAAAATGAACATTTAGGAACCAAGAAAAGAGGCTTCACCAGACACAGAATCTGCTGGCACCTTGATCTTAGATTCCCCAACCTCCAGAATTATGAGAAATAAATGTGTGTGGTTTAAGCTACTCAGTCTATGGGTTGTTTTTTTTTTTTTAAGAAATTTATTTATTTATTTTTGTCTGCGTTGGGTCTTCGTTGCTGCACGCAGGCTTCCTCTAGTTGCGGCGAACAGGGGCTACTCTTCGTTGCAGTGCGTGGGCTTCTCATTACGGTGGCTTCTCTTGCTGTGGAGCACAGGGTCTAGGCACGTGGGCTTCAGTAGTTGTGGCCTGAGGGCTCCAGTAGTTGTGGCACGCGGGCTTCAGTAGTTGTGGCTCGCGGGCTCCAGTAGTTGCGGCTCACGGGCTCTGGAGCACAGGCTCAGTAGTTGTGGCGCACGGGCTTAGTTGCTCCACGGCCTGTGGGATCTTCCCGGACAGGGGCTGGAACCCGTGTCCCCTGCACTGGCAGGAGGATTCTTAACTACTGAGCCACCAGGGAAGCTCCTGGATTTGAGCTTTTGATAAAGTGGGATCTTCCCGGACCAGGGCTTGAACCCATGTCCCCTGCATCGGCAGGCGGATTCTTAACAACGGTGCCACCAGGGAAGCCCCAGTCTATGGTATTTTGATAAAGCCACCCAAACTGAGACACTTCTACACCATCATGTCTCTCAAACAAGGTAAGTATGTGAAGTTGAACACACAACAGATTCTTAGAAAGTGTGTTTCCCTTTTTTCTCCTCAGCGAGGACTACTAGAGGCGCTGAAACGATCACCTGGGCTCCCGTGGTACGCCTGATGTGTGCTGGATGTCTCTCTGACGACACACAAGCGTATGGGCAGGTGTGGAGTGGCTCTGCCTCTTGGAGCTCTGTGACCTTGAGCAAGTCATCAAGCTCCCTGACCCTCTACTTCCTCACCTGGATGTACAATGCGGCTGAAAATACTTGCCCCTAATAATTTCACACAAGTGTTTTCAGGCTTAAAGAGATAACAAACGCAAACCTCCCTTGAAATTTTAAATCCTCTGCAAGTGCTAGATTTGTTTTATAAGAGAATGAGGCTGATACCAGACCTTATCCTCCAGATGAGATCTGGCCTTCCAAAGCATATCCCGCTCCTCCTTTCCTACCAAGTCATGGGCTTATTCTAACGGTGCCATTTTTGCTCAAGGCGTGTTTGGAATGTTTCTTCAGAAATTACCTTTATAGCTGGTTTAGAAGCCAAACGGGCAAATCAGTTTTATTACCTCACCTACAGGCTTCTGTTTCATTTTGGAGAGCCAAAAATACAATTTCTGAGCTCTTCTCCCATCGTATTCATAAGAAGCAGTTCTCAATGATTTATGTCTATTTTTTTTTTTTAATCTCATCCACCCACACAGGGGGCAGACTTGCCTCATGGACACCATCAAAGGAACCTGCCGTGGGAGTCTGAAAGCAGAATCATGATTTCACAGTCACATTTCACACTCATCCAACGTGAACGACTGTGCCCCGGGGTACCAGCTGGGTCTGTGAACTAGGGGCTTAGCCTGTCCAACTATCAGGAAATCCATCCCTAGAATCACCTTAGAAGTCATGTTATCTAAATCATTCCCTTCATTTATTCAACTCATGCATTCTCTCAGAAAAGCATTTACCACACACTTTCCCAGTATATGTGAAGATATAAACGAGACGGAGGAGGATGCAGCCCTCAGCGCACTCACACTCCAGTGAGAGAAGCACACAATTGCAAGAGTTGTGTAACGCACACTCTGATAGAGGCCTGTGATCACGTGAGAGGGAGAGTCCCGGGAAGGCTAGGTCCAGAGCCCTGATTAGGGAGCTTTCTGGAGGAGGGGCCCTGGAAGGACCAGTTAGAGTCAGCCAGGTGAAGAAGGGGTAAGGTATCTGGAAGAAGGATGCATGCATACTCAGGCCTCCAGAGGTGAAAGAACATGGCGCCTTTGGAAAACAGCACCACCGGGGAGCCGGGTGGCCCTGAGGTGGCCCAAAGACGGAACTGGGCCAAGACAAGTAGGTTTGGTCCCACAATGTAGATCTATACACCAAATATTAAACCACTTGACAATATTTCAGACTCAGAGTGGGAGAAAGGGATTCTTAACAAAGACCTAGCTTCCCTAGAAGAGGCTGGCAAATGCATGTACATCTCTCCAGGGAACCGTGTGTCGGGCTGAGAAGTACCTGTCCTGTTGGGTTGGAGCCTACTCAGCCTCTCTGGCTGGGGCTTTTCTTACAGCTGCCCCACTTCCCTCATTCATGCGCCCTTGCTGGCTCCTGTTAGTATGATTTGACCACCAGGCTTCTTAGCTGCTTGATCCCATACCATGCGTGGTTCAGAAATTCTTAAATTGGGGTGCAAGAATTCAAGATTCAAGAGCTCAAGAGGAATCCATGAACTTGAAGAACAGAATTTACTTCCTTTTTTCACTCACCTCCAGCTGAAATTTATTTATTTATTTTTTATTTTTATTTATTTTTTTGGCTGCACTGGGTCTTCGTTGCTGCGCGCAGGCTTTTCTCTAGTTGTGGCGAGCGGGGGCTGCTCTTTGTTGTGGTGCGCAGGCCTCTCATTGCGGTGGCTTCTCTTGTTGCAGAGCACGGGCTCTAGGCGCACGGGCTTCAGTAGTTGTGGCACGCGGGCTCAGCAGTTGTGGCTCACGGGCTCTAGAGCGCAGGCTCAGTAGTTGTGGCACATGGGCTTAGTTGCTCCACGGCATACAGAATCTTCCCGACCCAGGGCTCGAACCCATGTCCCCTGCACTGGCAGGCGGATTCTTAACCACTGCACCACCAAGGAAGTCCTCCAGCTGAAATTTAGATCTTCATTCATCAATGTGGACAACAAACCCCAGTAGTAACTGTAGCCCCTCCCCCTAGAGCTTCATCACCAACAGGAACAACTGATATTCCCATTTCATAGCAGGACTTCTGCAGAATCTCAAAACAGTGTTTGTATTCATCACTGCTTTGCAATTGCAATACATATTAGACCCACCACTGGATCACATCATAAATGTGGTGGGGGTTTTTTTTTTTCACATTTTGCCCAACATTTTTCAGTAGATTTGGTTTCCTTTCTAATCCTATATATTTCATTTTATGCACTTAATCCATCTAAGAAGGCATCCATAGCACAAAAAAATTTTTTTGTACAATCTTGATAATCTCCCACTTAAGCACTGTTCTATGTGCTTATAAACACAAATTAGCACATTTAATTTTTGCTATCACCGATATCATTAATGATGTGACTTTTACAGGTGAAGAAACCAAGGCACAGAAAGCTGAAGTGAACTACTCAACGCCACACAGCCTGTGAGAGGTGGGGGTGGGGGTGGGAATCCAAAGAGGAGCCTGGTTCCAGAGGCCATGCTCTCAACCCCTGGGCTGTGCTGCCTGGAAGAGCCTGGAAGGGGTGCAGGCCCAGAGTCCCAAGGCCTCAGTTTGGTCCTGGAGGTGATGGGAAGCCTCACAAGGGTCTGCAGCAGAAGGGAAGATAGTCACATCTGTGCTGGGGATGGATATTTCTCTGGCAACGGAAGGAGGAGTGAATGGAGTGGGGAAACTGGAGTCAGGGAGGCGGGTAGAAACCCGACAGGCATGGCAAAGGCCCGACCACGGCTGCAGCAGTGGGCAGGATGGTGGCGCCCAACTCCTATAGTGTTTAGGCTGTGGAATCAACACATCCTGGCACCCAGGGAATGAAGCAGCTCGAACCAGGTTCTTTTTTCCACCAATTCTGCTACCCCAAATCAAGAAAATGAAAAGACTATATTCTGAAGCCAATTATAAGCCATAGCGAGAAAAATGCCAACTTTTAAGAACAATTATAATTGATTTGGATGGTCGGGAGGGAGTCTTTGGATTTCCAACAATGGCCAATTCAATCCCACACACTTTGGTGGATGTATACGTGCCTGGCACAGCGACAGGCTTGAGACTAGAGAAGGGTTACACAGTGTGGCCCAAAGAAGGGGCCCTGGCATTGGGGGCAAGCCAGCTCTTCATTGTGTGGGTCTGTCCTGCCCACTGTGGGACATTTAACATCCCTGGACTCTGGCTACCATAAGCCAGCAGTACCTCACCTCATCATGGCGACGGCCGAAAAGCGATCCCTGCATTTGCAAATGTACTCTGGGGAAGAACTACCACCCTGCTTGAGAGCCCTTAGGCTACAGACGAAAGTAAGAATAAGAGGCACCATTGGACCCATCTGTGTACGAGTCCTTCCCACGGTCTCACAGCAATGTTCTGCTATTAATGATCTAATACTAACCACAAATTCTTCCCTGAACGTGCTCTCCTTAATGCCTCTGTGCCTTTATCCATGCTGTTCCTTCTTTGGACACACTCTCCTCCTGTGCTTATTTGCCTGGAAAATTCTTAGTGTCTGGCACGTAGTCAGAACTCAATAAACATAACCCGTTATGTACGTGTATCTACTCTGTGAAGGCTGTTCAGCATCCCTGGGTAGAATAAGGCACACTTTCTGCAACCACTCTGCTTTATGCTTACTTCCACTAAAAAAATGACCAAACTGAATGGTAATCATTTCTTTCCAAATAGAACATAAGTCTAGTAGACACTCAAAAATATGTGTGGGGGGCTTCCCTGGTGGCGCAGTGGTTGAGAGTCCGCCTGCCGATGCAGGGGACACGGGTTCGTGCCCCGGTCCGGGAAGATCC
>NC_041228.1:9649596-9664186 GCF_002837175.3 Physeter macrocephalus
GTGCGGCGGTGCGGCCGGGCCCGCGAGCCAGGGCCGCTGAGCCTGGGCATCCGGAGCCTGTGCTCCGCAACGGGAGAGGCCACAACGGTGAGAGGCCCGCGTACCACAAAAAAAAAAAAAAAAAAAAAAAGTGTGGAATGAATGAATAAATAACATCTTAATTTGCCCAGTGATCTGCAGCAGCTCTCAACAACCTCAAGAGGAGACGGGTCACGTAATATTTCCATTTTTCTGAGAGAAAAACCACAAGCCCCACTCTCCCTAAAATACTATCATGTGTGCGTTGAATGCTTAATCAGTGTTCAGCAGTGTTCTGTCATTTTAAATGCACTATATCATTAACTAGTAAGTCTAAGAAGTTCAGTGGCTCTCCCAAGGTCAAGGGCAAACAGCCAGTGAGCTACACATGGAGGTCGTCTGCCTCCTAATCTGTGGGGCTCATTGGGGACAAGGGAAGAGGGCACAAAGCAAATCCAAATGCACACATCAGGATTTAGAAAGAGTGCATATTAGGGCTAGAACTCTCTGCAGAAGGATTCTTGATCATACCTTAAAAAGCATATGCCCACATCATTTAAAATTTTTTCTGACTTGCAAGATTTCACTCTCTCACCCACTTCTGCAGAAAGGCACCAGTCGCATGAAGCTGGGCCCACCTGGGCTCCTGGGAACCCAGACACCCCTGTCAGTGCCAGGAGGGTGGTGAGTGTCCTTAGCCTGTGGGAGCCGCCGCCTTCTGGGTCCTCTCCAGCCCCTGAAATCCCTCCCTTGGCATGTTCTGGGCTCTACTTTCTTGGAGCTCACCTGGGAGGGAAACCAGCGCCGGGAGACCACAGGGCGTGCTCTGGCTCCAAGACGCACCAGCTACGGGCTGAGGTCGCGGGCTGCATTTTGCATTTGCCTTAACACGTGGGTGGTCTTCAGGGCTGGTGCAAGGAGCGCACGCATACTGTAGCAATTTAGCTGGGAGACCACAGAAGTGGGTAAAGCAGCAAAGCTTGGAGAGGGCTTGGAGGTGCGCTCCACACCCCGACTCCTACCAAATGCCTCTCGCCACCCACAGGACGAAATGTGTTTCCAGAGCCTTCTTGTGTTGGACAACCAACTACCCAACCCTCCCTTCCTTCAGGCTCTGTTTACTCTGATCTAAAATGAGGAGTAAGATTGTCCACCCCTTAGATTCAGCATGCAGACAAGACGGTGCATTGTTTAAATGCTCACAGTGGCAAGGGGAATGGTAGAGAGGGGAAAACCTGTGTGACCCGCGAGGCAGAAAGGGTGCACAATTCAGTCCTGCAGCGATTTATATCGAATAGATACCCCATTCCAGACCCTTATGGTGAAACAGAGACAAAAAAGATAAAGCCCCAGCTGTCATAGCCCTGATGTGAGGCCTGGCTTACATTTTCTTTCAACTTGGAATGACGGAGGGAAGGCAGCCAGGATGTGAGAGGGGAGAGAGCGCCCCGGTGGGTGGGACAGAGGCTGGGGAGCTGGACCCCACGGGGCTTCCCCCACTGAGCTCAGGGTCAGATTAAACCTGGAGCAACTTTTCACAAGAACATCGCATAATGAGGACCTGCTGTGGGCTGGCCCCGGGCGGAACACATCAGAGGCATCATCAGATTGTCTTAGAAGTTTTCTAGGAATGAATGAAGCTTGTCTTCAGCCCTACAAAGGAAGCATAATTAGCCCTCGTTTTAGAGACAAGGAGGTGGTTCTGTACACAAGCCAAGGATGGGCGCGTCAGAGCCAAGCAACTATGTGACTGGCAAGTTTTTTAACCTGAGCCTCAGTTTCTTTATCTGTAAAATGGAAAACATGACTAGCTCCCTCCCACTTTTGTTGATGAAGGTTAAAAGCCACATACATTTAGCATGGCATCTGGCACATCAATTATGAAGTGATAATACGTAGATATTAAGATTATTCCAAATATATATTCTAGATACTCAAAATAACATGGATTAAGTGTGCAAAACACCACAGACATTTGACAAATGTTAGGTTTTTTGCCGTTACCCCTCCCCAGCCCAGGCATACCTAAGTTCTGTGTTCACACACACACACACACACACACACACACACACACACACACCACTTGGCATTAACAGCTCAGCAATCTGTGGCTTCCAGGAGAGGTTCAGTTGTCAGATGTACTCCAGCCCGCTACCCCTCGGTACCTGTGCAATTACTTATCAAGACCGCACTTCATACTTTGGAGAGAGCTACTCAGAGACGCTGGAGTGAAGCTCTCCTGGCCGCCCCAGGGGGTCCCACACCTCCATCTCCTTCACCTAATGATGACCCAGTGACTCGGGCCCTGCTGTGCCTGGCCAGGCTTTGCTACTTTCCCAGCCAGAGCAGCCACACTCCAGAAGATCGAAGGGATAACAGGAAGAACTCTAATCTGAGCATAAACGCCTCCAAGAATTCTTTAAATGGATTTATGCTTTCGTATGGCAGCTGACAAAGGAAATAGTTACTGCAAACCTTTTTGCTTCCAGCTCCCCCTTCCAAGGAGATGCTTATCTTCCCTGAGACCAAGTCTGTTTCAGAAGAGCTGCTAGCAGCGCGGGGTCAGACAAGGTAGGGGACTCCTGGGAAGGGGACCACGGTGCGTACATCACCAACAGCTGTGGGAGCTGGCAGTGTGGAGCCACGTGAGAGTCCCCTCCGTCCGCAGACACTCACACAGAACCAGACGCCCCCAAATCGGAGCGAACGGTCCCCCTCTGGAAGGAGACTAGCTGTTCATTTCCTTCTTTTTATTTTCCTGTGTCAGAGACAGATTCGCGGTCCTACAGGTCTGGAACCAACGTTGTTGCCAGACAGTGGGATCCTTTTCCATCTCTGGTTGAAATCAGGGCCTGTTTCAATACCGCACATTGAGTTTTTTGTCTGCTTTTTTAAAAATTGACGCACAACATTGAATTTTAATTAAATTCAACAAACGTGCAGAAGGCCAGCTACAGGCCAGGTACCTGTGCTGGGTGCTTGGGCAGAGTGGGATGTAGCCTCACTGCGCCTGTGTCCTTGCTGGCAAACCTTACACACGCCTTGCGCTGACTCAGGAGCTTCCCAACTCCTTCCCCCGTATCGTGGATTTCATTAAAGGTGCCGTTTACCCAGGTACCTTCTGTTGGATCCAGGCAATCCCCTTGGTTTCTTTAGCAACAGGTTCAGACAATTCTAACTGCTAAATGACTCAAAACTCCATCCTTCTCCATGGGGTCCTGGTTGCTACCATCCTGGTCGCTTTTATGATTTTTGCCCAGACTTGTGCTAGACACCCCCATGTTGGACTCCTCAGCTTCTCCACTTCCAAACCGTCTTCCCTCTGCATCTAGAACTATCTTCCCTCTAACACAGTCTGACCACATCCCAACCCAGCCTAAGTGCATTTGACAGGTGGCTGTTTCCTCTCTATGAAATTCTTACTCTTCATTTCACAAGGCCCTTCTCACCACGAGTTCAATTTGACTCTCCTCTTGTCTGCAATTACACTCCTCCGCCCCACCCACATTCCTGCAGGGCCTCAGCCACAAGGAACCACTGGAAGCTGCCCTGACACGGCATCTGACTCACTCTCCAGGAGCGAGGTGGGTACCACTGTCCTGCTCAGGGACCACGTTACTCTCATGTCAGCATCTCTGCTCAAGGTGACCACACACTCCCTGTTAGGGTGGAAGTGGGGGGGATTTTGTGTATCCAGGGATTTTGGAGGGGGATGTGGGAACTCTTGGATTCTGAGCTGAGCTGCTAGAAGAAGGCTGAGCAGAATCTCGGAGCACAGAAGAACATCACTGCCCTCTGGCAATGGGACGATCATTACCTCCTGGGGTCCTTATGAGATGGCTCCACACACCCTGACTCTGGGGGTCGGTGCGGCTTGCTTGGGTAGAGTCCTCTGACTCGGCAATCTTGGGTCTCTGTCTGAACATGTCCTTGCCCTTTTTTGTGTGGCAGACTTCAGGGCACCCTTGATACCTCTTCTCCCTTCCCCCAGGGTGCTAGTGTTTTATCTGAGCACACGGCTGCCCAAATTGGTCAACATTTCCCAGCCTCCCTGTAACAAAGTGGAGCCACGTGACAAATTTCTGCCCCATAAGAGGTGATTGCAAATGGTGTGTCCTTAAAAAGAATATGCCTGACGCATAAACAACAAGGTCCTACTGTACAGCACAGGGAACTATACTCAATATCCTGTGATAAACCATACTGGCAAAGAATATTAAAAAAGAATGTCTCTATGTGTATAACTGAGTCACTCTGCTGTACAGCAGAGACGGGCACAGCATTGCAAATCAACTAGACTTCGATTTTTAAAAAAGAAAGACTATGCCTGGATTTTGCCTCTAGTCCTTTTGCCTCATCCCGCTATCTGGAGACGGTGCCCGCTAGAGGGGGCACTTTGGAACTGGAGATGCAAATTGTCATTTGAAGATGGTGACACTGCCCTGTCCCCTGGACTTCCTACCTCTGCAGTGTTTTATGGGAGAGGAATAAATGTGCATCTTCTCTAAGTCACTGTATTTTGGGGCCCTTGTTTTTATATCAGCTTAGCCTGTATCCTTACTACGCTAGGCTCTTGCAACAGCTTAAGTATCCAAGTCTTTTTCTGCCATTTATACCTGTGGCTTTGAGAGCAAAATTCTAGGTTTTCCCTTTTTTTTTCCAGTTCCAGAGTTGGTGGATAATGTCTGGTTAGGGTGGCGGGGCAGGGAGAGCAGATGTCTTAGGGGATAAGTAGAAACCTGGCCAAAGACTGGGGAAGTGTGGGATTATTTGCTGCTCTCCCCCTACCTACTAGGTACATTCCCCAGAAATGGCACCTTTTCAACTATTTTATTTTTAAATTTATTTTATTTTGTTTATTTTTATTTTTGGCTGCCTTGGGTCTTCATTGCTGCACACCGGCTTTCTCTAGTTGCGGCAAGCAGGGGCTACTCTTCATTGCAGTGTGTGGGCTTCTCATGGCAGTGGCTTCTCTTGTTGCGGAGCACGGGCTCAAGGCGCACGGGCTCAGTAGTTGTGGCTCACGGGCTCTAGAGCACAGGCTCAGTAGTTGTGGCACATGGGCTTAGTTGCTCCGCGGCATGTGGGATATTCCCGGACCAGGGCTCGAACCCATGTCCCCTGCATTGGCAGGCAGATTCTTAACCACTGCACCACCAGGGAAGCCCTTTTCAACTATTTTAACTTCATATATTTCTATGGCTGTGAGAGTCACTATAAACCTTCATGACTATTCTGGTATTTTCCCTCTGAGCACATGCTAAGCCTGCACACTTCCTCCCTCTTCAACTTAGGTGCAGATGCATGACTTTCTTTGGCCACTGGAATGTGAGCAGGGTGGCACATGTCCATTCTGGGTGACGTGTTCGTGGTCAGTGCTGGGCACTGCAGTGCACCTTCCCCTGCGGTGGTGATCATGGCAGATCACATTGCATCACAGCCTCCAGCCTCCTGAATCCCAAGTGGACAGGCAGGGAGCGGCACCCCTAGGAACCAGCCGTGGGTGTGCAGCACGAGCGAGAAAACAAATAAACCTTTGTTATTACAAACCACTAAGGTTTGGAAGTTGTTTGTTTCTGCAGCATAACTTAGCCTGTCCTGACTAATGTGATGGTGGTTATTAAGACTACAATGAAAACCAAAGCATTCCAGAAGGTATTTTTGAGATATGAGTGATGAGACTGTGAGACACAGTCTCACAGGGAAGGTACTTCAAGGGTGATGCCTTTTTTTCCACCACCTGGCATGTGGGATCCCAGTTTCCCCACCAGGGATCGAACCTGCGCCCCCTGCAAAGCAGCACGGAGTCTTAACCACTGGACCGCCAGGGAAGTCCCAAGGGTGATGCCTTTTTAAAGTATTTCCTTCCCCACTAATTGGCCCATGTTCTCCCCTCCTTGGCTCTGCCCCTAAATGTAAGAACCTGGTTAACTGGCATTTCAAGGTAAAGGAGGGAGAACTGCCTGGCCCTGCGGGGAAGGGGTGTTGAGAGAGCTGGGGGAGGGGAAGTATTTTATCACTGACATTGTTTAAATTGACATTGTTAAACTGCTACCAGAAAGCAGAACAACTTTTAGTCAGTTTAATTCTTTTATTTACAGACAACACACCCTTTAATGTCTGCATGGGCAGTCACCCTCCACCACCCCAATCAGTACATCACCAACCTGGCTTCCCCTCTAGGTACAGGTGGACTGATTCAGTGCGTGCTGGAGAGCTGGGGTCTGAAATGGACAACAACTCACCAATTAACCCTGAACCAGTACCTGCTGCTCCTGCCTGGATGGCTGCTCCTGCTTTCTTTTTTTTTTTTTTTAATTGGAGTATAATTGCTTTTCAATGGTGTGTTAGTTTCTGCTTTACGACAAAGTGAATCAGTTATACGTATACATATATCCCCATATCTCTTCCCTCTTGCGTCTCCCTCCCACCCTCCTTATCCCACCCCTCTAGGTGGTCACAAAGCACCGAGCTGATCTCCCTGTGCTATGCGGCCGCTTCCCACTAGCTATCCACGCTACGTTTGGTAGTGTATGGCACCTAAGTGTCCATCAACAGATGAATGGATAAAGAAGATGTGGCACATATGTACAATGGAATATTACTCAGCCATAAAAAGAAACGAAATTGAGTTATTTGTAGTGAGGTGGACGGACCTAGAGTCTGTCATACAGAGTGAAGTTAAGTCAGAAGGAGAAAAACAAATACCGTACGCTAACACATATATATGGAATCTAAAAAAAAAAAAAAAAAGTCATGAAGAGCCTAGGGGTAAGATGGGTATAAAGACACAGACCTACTAGAGCATGGACTTGAGGATATGGGGAGGGGGAAGGGTAAGCTGTGACGAAGGGAGAGAGTAGCTCCTGCTTTCTTGAACTGGTCAAGTCCTTCACAGTTCAAGACCAAGTTCACATGCCACCTCCTGTGTAAATCTGGCCATGATATCCCCGGGGAGATTTCATCTCTACCTCAGCTGTGATCCCAGGACTTATTTTCATACTACGGTTACGAAGTGACAGTTGTTTATATTTACACGTCCTTCTTTTCCCCTAGACAGTGAGTTCTGAGGGGTCGGGTGTGTGTTTATCTCTGGGTCCCCATGCTGAGCACAATGCCTGGCACCGAGTAAGTACTCAATACAGCTTTCTGTTGACTTTGCAAATATTCCTCTAGTTCCAACTACAGGCCAGATACTGGACAAGGCTGTGTGGTTACAAAGACATGTGCAGGTCATCAGGTGTGAAGGGCACTCTATGCCCTACCCCCATCCCTGTGCAGGAAACATCACTCTCTTTCCTTCTTGCCTGGCAAGGATGGAAAGTCATCCTTTCATTTATAAGCCACAACATACAACAGAATGCCGTCTGCTTTATGGCCTCGATTATCTTCTTTCCTGAAGGTTGTTAAGGGATCATAGAAGGATGCCTAGCAGCCAAAAATCTATTTTGAGCAAAGAAGAAAAGGTCATCTTGGCCATAATTGTTTCTTTCCAGCCACTCAGCTCGCCAAAGGCTGGGCCTCCCCATTTGCTGCGTCAGCATGTACCTTTGCTCCCAACTTGTGACTGTGTCACAAGGAACCATCCAGACATCTCACCAGGCTGGGGATCTTTGATTTTTACTGCTAGTCTGTTGCAATATTTAGCAAGCAGGGGGAGAAATTATTATATTGTGTGATTTTAATATATTGTACTATTAACTAACATTAGCTACCTTGCATGGATTGCTTAGATATGCCAGACAAGCCTTTGAGCTATGTCCTTTGCGTTCATTTGCCTGACTGCTCTTCAAATCAGCTCCACAACATGCATAATTTTATTATTCCCATCTTACAGATAAGGACACTGTGATACACAAAGATTAAGCAATTTGCCCAAGGTCAGACAGCTAGCAAATTCTAGATTCAGAACCTGTATCAGATTTGTGTGTCTTCAAAGACTGGACCCACAACCCTACATTTGCAGTGATGGCATGAGCCAGTTCGAACTGACTCAAGAGCTGACTGTGTCATCTTTTCCCAACTTTGCGTTCAGTGACATCACATGGGGAGCTTGAAATCGGCCGTGGTGGGAATATTTACACCGCAGGAATTGGCAATCACTATGAATCTGGTTTCTTTTCTTCTGAAGATACAGTTGGTAAATATTTACCAGCACATTAGATGTGTAGCTTCCTGGCTGGGAGGAAGAAAGGAAAAAAAAAAAAAAGAAAGAGGAGGAAGGGAGGAAGAACTTCTGTTTTTCCTGGCTTAATTCTACTGGCCCAATGAACAGAGAGATAATCCTGGAATATAGGCAGCTCAGAAAGCTTAAAAAAGAAGTTGCAAGTCTCTCTAAATTTCATCCATTCTAACACTCCATGACTCCAAAACCTGGGGTTTCTTCCCCCATGCAAATTGAGAACCCATCACGTGCCAGGCCCTGTTCTTGGGGGCCAACATGGAGGGGCTGAAATCGTTACACCAAAGTTGGTTCTCCCAGTTGGAGCAGTGGGACATGCTCCAACATGCTCCCTGGCCAGGGCTCCCAGGCAGTGCCTGGAATGTTTGGATAAGCAGGAAGAGACCTGGGGAGTATCCAGGTCAGGGAAGCCTCCTGCCCTTACAGGTATTCTTCTTGGGTAGCTGGTATAGGTGGGGCTCCAGGAACACCCGTGAGGTTGCTTCACTCGCTATACCTCCCAGAGTCTGGGTCAGGCCGCACCTTCTGTCACCAGCCCCACAGACAGGGACGAGTGGGCTGGGCTCCAGGTAGGGCCCAAGCTGGGGCACCAGCCAGGTAAAGGTGGGAGGAGACCCAGCTTGAAGCTGATCTCTTCTTAGCTAGCTGACAGCCAGCTAATCTGTTAAATGTACAGTTCAGAACAGAGAAAGTATAGCAGTGGTCATGAGAGTAGCCTCTAGAATCAGTCTGTTGGTGTCCAAATCCTGGTTCTACCACTTTTTGCCTTGGGGTATTTGGGTAAGTGGCTTCACCTCTCCCGGGCCTCAGCTGTCTAACCTGTAAAGCGCACACGAGGGTGTTCTGTCTGCTCACACTTGTGCAATTCTATGTGCCAGCCATTTGCATTATTTTAACTCACTGAACTCTCACAGCGATCCAATCTTATTCTCATTATGCCCATTTTTCAGATAGGAAGACTGAACCACGGAGAAGTTAAGCCACTTGCCCTAGGTCACACAGCTTGAAGTTAACAGAGCAAGGATCCAAACCCAGGCAGTCTGGCTCCAGACTCCATGTACATAACCCACACTCTACTGCCCATCTTGATAATAAAAGACAGTAACTGTGTCTACCTCATAACGGTATCATGAGGATTAAGAGAATTAACATATGTACAGTAAGTACTGAGAAAAGCACCTGGCCTTTACTCCTTCCTCTTTCAGTGAGAACAGACAGCTAGACAATTCCCTGGACGGAGTTGTTTATTTATGAGCAAATATACTGAGGGCCTATCTCGCTACTTTTTTTTTTTTTTTGGCTGCACCAAAAAATCTTAGTTCCCTGACCAGAGATCGACCCCGTGCCCCCTGAGGTGCAGGCATGAAGTCTTAACCACCAGACCACCAGGGAAGTCCCCGGAGAGCTAATCTTGTTCAGGGCCCTGAGATGGGCACTGAGGACACCAAGATGCAGAAGACAGAATCTGGAGCTCACGGTCCAGGTGAGGACACCTGCTCTTTGCTCCAGATAAAGGCATTATCTCAATCATCCAAGGCCGAAAACACACTTGTCCTTTGTTCCAGGAGATGTTCTATCTTCCAATCTGTTTGCTTTAAAAACTATCTGGAAGATAGTCCAGAATAAAAGCAGTCAGTGCCTCTGCTTGCAAGACATACCAAAACGTGAGAGACCCTTCCAGAAACGTCTTCCAACAAACCTAGAAGTTGCAATCCTTGTCACATCACTGGGCAACATTTTAGAAGAAAATGTTTTCATGTCTTTCATTGTTGTTTTCTTGTTACTTTGTTGTTCTTGGCATTCCCTGTGTTACGTTGTTTAACATTATTTCATATAAAATTAATATTATTTTAATATTATAATAATAATTAATATTAGCAATATTGAACTTTGAACAATATACCAAGTGCAAAGCTAGTGAGCCACTGCTGTCCTTATTGGGATTAAGCACTCTAAAGCTACGGCAAAGAAGTGTTGAAACAGGGAGCAGCTGAAATAAATTCCTGGCTGATGCATTTTAAAACTGATAAACCTTAAAGGATACAGTCAATATCAGAAACAAATCTGCAAGACAAGCTAAACAGTGTGGGTTTTCATCTTACACATGCATAGATTGGTTTTCAGCCAAAGACAAGGAAACTCTTAGGCAGACTTCTGGAACTTTTTTTTTGCATAGGCTCCTCCTCTCCAGAAATCTGTTGCACAAATTCTAGCTGACTTGGCATTCTCAAACTCCAACCTCAGGCTTCTCAACTCAGCAAGATTACCATCCTCTCTTTGGGTTCTCTTTTCCCAGACTGTGTCCTGGAAACTGACTCCAGCCAGTTATCTGGACCAATCATAGGGCTCACCTCTTTTGTCTTCTGTCTCTCAGAGATCACATTCCTGTACTGCCTAAATAGAATGTCTGAAAACAGTTGTTTTATAATTTTTATCTTATTTTCTAGTTGTTTACATTGGAGGACAATTCCTATAAAAGTGAATCCCTCATGAGTTTTTTTTCTTTTTTGCTCTATAAATACTTACTGGGTGAAGGGTGGGGGAATCCTTCATGATTTGAAAGAAAATTTTAACCTACACATTGTTGAATAAATGATTGAATGAATAAGTGGCTATGACTTCATCATTATTCATCACTGAAGTAATCAATGTGGCAAGAAACATGCAAAACATTGACTGGATAGAGTCAACTCCACCTAAACCTCACCTAAAACACATTAGCTGAGAGTGAGGGAGCCAGTACTTCCCATAGGAAAATTCTGATATAATTCCCAGGAGAAGGGTGAAGGGATATGGGGAACAAAAACAGCATATTCATTATAGAGATCTAGTCCACATCTCTGAAACAACACAATGATCACACACAATCTTCTTGGATTCCTGCAGTGACGGGGAACTCAGCACCTCCATGTCAACCCATTCCTTCTATGGTCAATCTTAATCCGTTAAAAGTTTTTCCTTATGTTGAACAAGAATCTGCTTCTTCCTCATATCTTCCTTTTATTACTTCTAATTTTGCCATCTTGAGATACAAAAACAAGTCAATCTCCTTTCCACATAATAGTTCTTTAAATATTTGGATCCTTTAGTACAATAGATAATGGTTTGTAGGAATGATATGAAATTATCCTAAAACACTGTAGTGGAGTCTGCAGATCAACTATTTGAGAGCATTGTTCAGTTATTTCAATGTTGGGTGGATATAACTGGCTACTTTCACGAATTCACTATTCAAATAAGAACCTACTGGTTATGAACATAGGCTTTGAACTTGGATTTGAATGCTGGTTCTGCCATTTACAGGCTGTGGGGTATTGGAAATTTTACTATGATCTTAGTTTCTTCATTTGCATAATAGAAATAATAATGGCTTCCTACTTAGGAGGATTCGATAATATTTGTAAGGTGCATATACTAGGGCCTATTAAACAGTAACCTATTTATGAAATTGTAGCTGTTATAACAGTTCGTCAAGAAAATTAATCAATCAATTCCACACAGGCCCTATGCCAGGAACTGGAATAAAGGATGAATAGGATGTCTTATTGCCCTCTAAGACAACCAACATTAATATGTGTTCAACATGAGACTAGCAATAAAACCCCCGTGCTAAGGAAGCAGACACAAGAACACTTTTACGGAGGAAATGGCTTTGGAGCTGGGCCTTGCAGAATCAGTAGCTTCCTAATCAGGGATGGGAGAGTAGCAGGGGTGGGAGAGAAAGCACATTAGAGGCAGAATTAGAACAGCAAACTCGCAGAGCTGCTATAACCATCTAAAGACACAGCCTCCAAATTCTCTGCCACACCTTCCAGCTGCCCCAGAATCTGTGTTTCGTGACAGCTGGATCAGTAGAATACGTGGACATGAAACTGAGCTGTTTCCCAGCCTAGGACTTAAGAAGCCCAGGCTTTTACGTCCTGTGTCTTTGAACACTCGGTCTTGGAACCCGCTGGGCATGCTATGAAGAAACCAAGCAACCACAGGGAGAGGCCATTTGTGGGCATTCCTACTGCCAGCCCCAGCTGAGGTCTCAGCCACCAGCCAGCACCAACTGCCAACCATGGGAGTAAACCGATCTTGTAAGCACATCTTCCAGCAGATCCTCCCAGTAGAGGCTTCATGGCCCAAGGATGAGCCTTCCCTGCTGAGCCCTGCCCAAATGGCAGTGCATGAGCTAAATAAATGATGGTTGCTGTCTTAAGCCATGAAGTTTTGCAACAGTTTGCAAACCAGAACCATTGAGAAAATTGGCAGAATGTTTAGAGACGGGTAGATACTCTGATTTGGGAAAGAGCATAAGATGCAAAACAGAGAGTGGCGGAAGAGGCTCTGGAGATAATCCATGTAGAATTAGATGAGGACTTCCTGCAGGTCAGAAGCTTGGGGACGCTCAGTCAGGAAGACCAAGTGTGAAGTAGCAACTCCAGACAATCTCTAGTGCAGTATTACCTAGGTGATAATTCCTGAAGAAAATATTCCATGGTCACATAAGTTCCACAGTCACAAACAAAATATATGAACATATTAAAGTCTCTTTCCACATATATTTTTCCACCCACATTTGCTTTTGCTTCTGTGCAAGCCTATTAATACACTGTAGTAGCTGTGTTCTGTGGGACCCACTTTGAGAAGTTCTGCTCTGGTCCTTCTATCTAAGTGGATGGAAGACTTCATAATTCATCTCATCTTCACTACTTTGGAGAGGTCCTAATTGCCCCAAAGGGTTAATGTACAGTCCACCAAAAATTCCCCCTCCTGACGTAACTGTTGCCTTGGGAGAATCTGATTCAGAGACACCAGGCACAGTCATCAGAGAAACTCAGCAGAAAAGAGGACTGATGTTTTCCAAGAACCAAATCAACGCCAGCAACACTTTGACTTCAAAACTTCCACACCCTTCATGAAGACTTGTCAGGCACAATGTGTTTACTGCCTGGTGTGTCCCAGGCTAAACAATCCCTAGAAATACATGTGCTTCAGCTGTTTTCCTTACTGGGGCCAGGAGGGTATTCCAAAATGTAGCAGACCTCTACTAATTTCTTGGAGGTTCTGAACATATAAAACCATGCTCTCAACCTCAGCAAAGGTCAGTCTTGGTGGACACACTGTGGGGGACTGAGGGGGGCAGTCACACGTGATTTCCATTCATTCAAGAAATTGTCAAGGAGCACTGGGCTAGCACAGAGAACACAGCAGGAAACAAGACAGACGTGGATCCTGACCTGATGGGGCTTACAGTCTAGGGGTGAGGATGGGCAAAATCAAAGAAGAAACAAATGCACGTGATAATTACAGACAGTGGCAAGTGCCCCAAAGGAAATCGACAAGGTGCCAAAATGGAGATAATGGAGCAACAGGGGTCTATTTTCGAGCCAGTGGTCAGGGAAGATGAATCTGAAGAGGTGATAGTTGAAGATCAGGAGAGGAAAGAGCATTCAGGTAGCAGTAGCTTTGGCATCTATAGATCTGTTGAGTCAGCTGTACAAATCTCGCAAGTTCCTACTGAAGGCCCACTTGGATCAATGTCCATGATAGGGAACTAGCAGCCAATTTTTAGGACCATGTTTCCATTTCTACTGCAATGTGGTCATAGGTTGGATTCCCCCGAAGTAGACCCCGATGCAAAGATTCATTTGAAAGTGGTTTATTAAGAAGTATTTCTGGGAAAAAAACAGTAGGGTCTTAGGCACGTGGAAAGGGAAGAAAAGGCAGCT
Source organism: Physeter macrocephalus (assembly GCF_002837175.3). NCBI lineage: Eukaryota > Metazoa > Chordata > Mammalia > Artiodactyla > Physeteridae > Physeter > Physeter macrocephalus. The sequence goes on from NC_041228.1 coordinate 9,663,514, forward strand.
AAGCAAGGACTCAACATCAAGCAATGAGAGAAACTAGGGGTCAATCCCAAAGGGAAGCTTTGGAGACAGCGTAGGTCACACCTGAGTTGTCCCAATCAGAGGACAAGGGAGCTGGATTATTTACGCTCCTGCATTCTTCAGCACACTGGTCAAAAGCTGCCCCCTGGACAATATATATTCCCAGGCACTTCTGGTCTTGGCAGGGCACAGGTCAAGCAGGCTCCAGCAGCCTGAAGCCACACTGCTGACAAAAGGCCACGGGAGCTGGCTGATGGAACCAAGATTACCCCTGGCTTCAGTGTGTCACAGGTACTGTCCGCTACCAGTATATTTATCTATTTGTTTCAGCTGAGCTCTCCAGCGTTTACTGCAGTCATTACTACCTGTTAGGAGGTAATCAATATTGTGAAAATGACTTTACTACCCAAAGCAATCTACAGATTCAATACAATCCCTATCAAATTACCAATGGCATTTTTTACAAAACTAGAACAAAAAATCTTAAAATCTGTATGGAGACACAAAAGACCCCAAATAGCCAAAGCAGTCTAGAGGGAAAAAAATGGAGCTGGAGGAATCAGACTCCCTGATTTCAGACTATATTGCAAGCTACAGTAATCAAGACAATATGGTACTGGCACAAAAACAGAAATATAGATCAATGGAACAGGAT
>NC_041228.1:9664508-9665018 GCF_002837175.3 Physeter macrocephalus
AATCAATATTGTGAAAATGACTTTACTACCCAAAGCAATCTACAGATTCAATACAATCCCTATCAAATTACCAATGGCATTTTTTACAAAACTAGAACAAAAAATCTTAAAATCTGTATGGAGACACAAAAGACCCCAAATAGCCAAAGCAGTCTAGAGGGAAAAAAATGGAGCTGGAGGAATCAGACTCCCTGATTTCAGACTATATTGCAAGCTACAGTAATCAAGACAATATGGTACTGGCACAAAAACAGAAATATAGATCAATGGAACAGGATAGAGAGCCCAGAGATAAACCCACGCACCTATGGTCAACTAATCTACGACAAAGGAGGCAAGGATATACAATGGAGAAAAGACAGTCTCTTCAATAAGTGGTGCTGGGAAAACTGGACAGCTACATGTAAAAGAGTGAAGTTAGAACACTCCCTAACACCATACACAAAAATAAACTCAAAATGGATTAGAGACCTAAATGTAAGACCAGGCACTATAAAACTCTTAGAGGAA
>NC_041228.1:9665278-9704098 GCF_002837175.3 Physeter macrocephalus
TATGGAGAACAGTATGGAGGTTCCTTAAAAAACTAAAAATAGGGGCTCTCCTGGTGGCGCAGTGATTGAGAGTCCGCCTGCTGATGCGGGGGACTCGGGTTCGTGTCCTGGTCTGGGAGGATCCCGCATGCCGCGGAGCGGCTGGGCCCATGAGCCATGGCCGCTGGGCCTGCGCGTCCGGAGCCTGCGCTCCGCAACGGGAGAGGCCGCAGCGGTGAGAGGCCCGCGTACCAGAAAAAGAAAAAAAAAAACTAAAAATAGAATTACCATATGACCCAGCAATCCCACTACTGGGCATATACCCAGAGAAAACCATAATTCAAAAAGACACATGCACCCCAATGTTCACTGCAGCACCGTTTACAATAGCCAGGTCATGGAAGCAACCTAAATGCCCATCAACAGACAAATGGATAAAGAAGAAGTGGTACATATATACAATGGAATGTTACTCAGCCACGAAAAGGAATGAAATTGGGTCATTTGTAGTGACGTGGATGTATCTACAGACTGTCATATAGAGTGAAGTAAGTCAGAAAGAGGAAAACAAATATCATATATTAACGCATATATGTGAAACCTAGAAAATGGTACAGATGAACCAGTTTGCAGAGCAGAAGTTGAGACACAGATATAGAGAACAAACGTATGGACACCAAGCGGGGAAAGCGGCGGGGGGTGGTGGGGGTGGGATGAACTGGGCGATTAGGATTGACATGTATACACTGATGTGTATAAAATGGATGACTAATAAGAACTTTGCAGGGCAGAAGTTGAGACACAGATATAGAGAACAAACGTATGGACACCAAGGGGGGAAAGCAGCGGGGGGTGGAGTAGTGGTGGGATGAATTGGGCGATTGGGATTGACATGTATACACGGATGTGTATAAAATGGATGACTAATAAGAAAAAAATTTTTTATATAAATAAATAAGAAATGATCCCCCTCGGGCTTCCCTGGTGGCGCGGTGGTTGAGAGTCCGCCTGCCGATGCAAGGGACATGGGTTCGTGCCCCGGTCCGGGAAGATCCCACATGCCGCGGAGCGGCTGGGCCCGTGAGTCATGGCCGCTGAGCCTGCGCGTCCGGAGCCTGTGCTCCGCAACGGGAGAGGGCGCGACAGTGAGAGGCCCGCGTACCGCAAAAAAAAAAAAAAAGAAAAAAAAAAAAAAAAGGAAATGATCACCGTCATCAGAGTTGTAAACAGACCCAATGCGATATGACTTCTAACCAACAGAAGATTGTTTATCTGGGAGTCCACATTCAAGAAGAATCCAAATGATATAACTAGTCTGTATAGAATTTTTAAAATATCATCCATTTAAAAAAACCATCCTACTGGGATCATTGAAGAACAACTTGCTACAAGTCATGGCACAGAGCTGCAAACGAAGGGTCTGCATGCCCAGCAGCTGATCAGAGCAATTGAAGGGTATCTATGATCCCACGGGATGGAAATCTATGATCATGGAGATGGCATGCTGGTCACTCTGATAATGGTTCTCAGTGATTGTTCTCAGTCATTTATCTATTTATCTATTTCGGCAACTTCAATGTCTACCGTTAAGCTTTTGGGGAGGTAACCTAACCTAAACTCCAGAAACAGTATTAATCTAGAAGTAAAGCAGGTAAATCCTCTTCTACTGAAGTTATTCCTGATGGTGAATCTCAGCCCAAATATGGTTTTCACCCCGAACAAATAGGGAGTAAATCCATTTCCGTAACCAAAGTACTTCAGAATTTTCAGGTGTACAGGCCTTATGTGGATGGAAGGGGAGGATTTAGAAGCACAGAATAAATAAGGAACAAGACAACCTACTGCACCCAGCACTGAACTAGGCAGTGAGAACTAATGGGGAGAAAACTCAACAAGAACCCAACCCCACAGAACTCAGCCTATGAAGAAGAGATGTAACTCCATAATCAACAACAATAAAATGTAGTGCATTTTGCATGAAAGAGAAGACTTTGGGAGCACATGGCAGGGGCATCTTTTCTTTTGTACAGGGAAGCGTCAAGCGGGAAAGTCTTGACATGAGTCAGAGTTGGTCAAGAGAGAGGATCAGTGTGTCAGGCAGAGGGAACAGCAAAATGAAGGCCGAATGTCAAGAGACTGAGACGGTGGGCGTAGGGGAGGACAGTTTGCGGAACTAAAGCCATTACCCGTGGCTGGAGAAGAGAATGCACGTGGTGGAAGGAGGAGAGAAGGGGTGACCCCAGAAGGTAGGCAGAGGCCGCTTTTGAAGGTCCCGAGTGGAATTTGGATTATATTCTGAAGGCAGTAAACAGCCATTCTAGGGTTAATTTTAGATGACTATTTGAGGAGGAAGCCTCCTTATCTTCATATTTAAACAAACATCAATACAATATAGAGTAGGAAACAACTCACTTGATTTTTCTAAAGATAAAAACAGAAAATTTACAACATAATGTGGCCTGGAACTGGCCTCAGCCCTTAGGGTATTTTTGTGGAAAAGTTTTAGAACCACTGCTTGGAAGTCAATTAGTCTTTCTACAGGGAAAGACCTGTCAGGAAATTAAGGAATTTGAAAATCTGATTCCTGAAAGACAGGCCAAATGCCAGATGTTCTTCCGAGGCTTTACACTGTGATCTCAGGTGGTTTCTTGGACAAGCACTGGCAAAGTCTGGCTTTTAAGTTTGAATGTCAAGTCAAGCACACTCTTAATTACTAGTATCCACTCTTGTACTATGATCAGGGCACAGCCTGTTTGAGAAAGAAATCTAACTACTTTGCATATTAAAAGTGAAAATGAGGGTTCATTCGTTTATCCAGTGAGTATTTATTAAACTCCTACTGTGTGCCTGGCACTGTTCTGGGCACTTGGAAGATATCAGGAAGCAAAAGAGACTAAACCCCTGCCTTTAGGTTGGGCTTATATGCATGAGGTTGGTATTTTTTCTTCTCTAATGCTAGGATGGGAGCCAGAGAGGATGACACACATCTATACCCACTCTTTCATATATTTGTCTTGGGGCTATTATTGTCTTGGATAAAATGAGTTTTAGAGCCTGTTAAACTCTGCAGGATCTCTAAAAATAAGAACGAAGTGGATTTTATTCTCAGCATCATTTTTATCTTTCTAACTTGTTTCTAAACTTGCATTTCATACTCATCCTGAGGTGTGAACAAATCCAGTCACAGCATTTGAAAAGCAATTAACAATATACAGAGCCTACCAAGAATAGGCTACTGTAGCCCTGAGACCGTCCCCGCCTCCCCAGCCCACAGGGTCTCTCTGGTCTTGGATTGCTGGCAAAAGTAGACTCACTCTCGTATCTCGCCCTGGGCTGTAGCCGGGTCCCATCTGTTGAGGGATGTAAAAGTGTTGGGAAATTACCTTCTGCACTAAAGTTTAAGTTCCTCAGAAAATATGCCTTTCCAAATACTTCCTGTTTGGATTCCAAACAGCCAAGAAGAGGTTAGCATTTTCTCCTCTGAATTTAGAAAACAAAGAACGAAAATCAATACCAATAATAATAATAACAATAGCAATGACCTTTATAGCACTTCACTTTTTTACAGCACCTTACAGACGACAATGTCTGCCCTATTATTTCTTTGATTCTCACTCTAATCCTGTGCGGTGAGCTCCAGGATCATTAGTAATTATTCCCCGTGGGGGTAGCAGTATGGTGGTGGCGTGGATTTGGTACAAGTTTACGGGATCCATACCAGTTTTTCAGACAAAATATTGAGTTTTAAGTTTTGCGACTGTTTTTAGTCTTTTTTAAATATTTATTTATTATTTATTTTGGCTGCCCTCGGTCTTAGCTGTGGCATGCAGACTTCTTAGTTTCAGCACGCAAACTCTTAGTTGCGGCATGCATGTGGGAGCTAGTTTCCTGACCAGGGATGGAATCCAGGCCCCCTGCGTTGGGACTGCAGAGTCTTACCCACTGGACCACCAGGGAAGTCCCTGTTTTTGGTCTTTTTTCCTTAATTTCACAACTCATGTTCACAGCTGAATTTACACTAATCAACAATTTTTTTTTTTTTTTTTTTTTTTTGTGGTATGCGGGCCTCCCTCCGTTGCGGCCTCTCCCGTTGCGGAGCACAGGCTCCGGACGCGCAGGCCTAGCGGCCACGGCTCACGGGCCCAGCCGCTCCGCGGCACGTGGGATCCTCCCAGACCGGGGCGCGAACCCGGTTTCCCTGCATCGGCAGGCGGACGCGCAACCACTGCGCCACCAGGGAAGCCCCCAACAATTTTAAATAAAATAAAATAGTACAACAATCTAAAAGTCCACAACCTATAGAAAACCCACTGTTTGATGAATAGCCTTTGAGATTCTCCCCCATGAAAGGAGTTATAAATGTGTGTGAGTATTCAAGTGGAATGCGTGATATTTACTCCTTTTAACTCAGTTTCTTATGTGACAATATATTATTGCCATTTTCTATGACAAAAGGCATAAATCTACATAACCTTTGTCTGATGCATTCTATTGAGGAAACAATTTATTGGACATTTACATTTTCAGGTTTTTGCTGTTATGTACACAATGTCACAACGAAAATGGATGTTTATTACATTTGTCCAACTATCTAGGATAATTTCTCAGAAGTGAAATTTCTAGGTCAAAGAGCATGATTTTGCGTGTGTGTGTGTGTGTGTGTGTCTTATTGGCTATACTGGATAAACAGGAATTGAGCACCATATTTAAGACAGAGAAACACTGTACAAATATACACTTCTCCTGGCTATTTATAAACATGCCCATCTTCCCATATCCAGGACCAAACTGGCTTCTCTTCTTTCCTCCTTCCTTCCTGAATAATTCAGTCCAAAATCCATTTGGCCGGCTTGATTGAGGAAGATGGCCCCGTGAGACTGAGACTCAAGTGGGAAAAGCAGCCCAGCTGGGTAGCAGCCCAGCAAGATTGGGAGATTGGTCAGATATGGGAGGAGGTAAACGAATAAGTAAATATTTGAGGATAATGGGAATCAGGCTTCTCACTATTACAGAAGGGAAATACAGAAAATATACAGAAATAGAGAAATAGTGAAAGCTAAAATAGAAAAATATAAAAAGAGAGAAAGAGAAAGCTATAACGAGCCATTGAATTAGAGACTGAAAGAGCCTAGAAGTAGTGACAGCCAAATAGCAATGAACACACCTAGCCTCCAGATCTGAGTCTCAAAATAACATTCTTCATTAAATGGAACCAGGGCTCCTCAGAGAAATGGCTCATTTCAAGGCCGAGTCAGGAGAAGTATAAGATAAGCCTGGAATATCTTGTTGTACTAGAAAATGTTCAAACTCCTCAAAGAATGATGGGGACACATCAGAAGGACACGGGATCAAGCTTGAAGGGGCTCCCACTGGCCAAATCGAGGACAATTTGAGTATCGAAATAAATAAGGATAATAATGGATCAGGTGCCACTGAATACATTAAGAATTCATACCCCCACCTTGATAAAAATACATAAATAAATAAATGGGAAAAATAAAAATCTCTTCCTCTCGACAGAATGCCAACTAAAAAATGTAGAAGAAATCATGGAATCAGAAGCTCACCATTTGGCAACTGTTATAGTAAAAATTAATTCAGGCAAGAACCATCAATGTGGGCTAATAGTAAGGGAGGTGAAACTGAATGAGGAAGAAGATATTTACATAGTCTCAAAATATCCCCCCACAAAAATACTTATTAATTATATTAATTACAAGGGGGAACGGGTAACTTTACAGTGAAAAAGGCTAGTACCTTGATGGAGTGATCAAAGTTAACACCACCAGTAATGGTTAAAGGCAGCATCGCGTGCCACTTGATGAGATGCAGCGAGAAGATCAGAGTCACTTCTGTGAAATTCCTTCCAAAAAGGCATAACCTGAATCCAGTCACCAGGATACATCAGACAAAGTCAAATTGAAGGACATTTTACAAAATAAATGTTCTGTAGTGTTTAAAAAGTGGGTTTTTTTAAAATGTCATCCTCCAAGAGGAATCAATGAATCATAAGAAAACACCAGATATTCTAAGTGCATTTTCCACTGTCAAGACTTTACAATGGACCTTGAACTTGGCCAGCATCTACCTCCATTACTAATAAGTTTTATTACTACTGGAATAATCGCTGCTGTAAACTGAAATTTTTAAGTGTCATATTTAAAGGAAAAAGCAAATGTTGAAGTCATGAATGTCAAGACGAACCTGAAGAACTGTTCCACCTTGAAGGAGACAGAAGGCACATGACCACCAAGGGTGACTGTGATACTAAACTGGATTCTTTTGTTATTCAAGGCATTTGGCAAAACTCGGGTGGATTCCTAGGAAGAGGTAATGTGGGCGTTCTTTTTACTTTTCTGTAAGTTTTAAGTTATTCCAAATTTCTTAAATGAATAAGAAACAAACTATTCCTTTGAAAAGTATGGAGGTCATACACTCTGGAGGAGACACGACTTTTAAATGAAGACTTTTTAAGTCTTTCCAACTATATATTAGTCCAAGCCAAAGTCTTTTCTTGCTGTTTCCCTGAAACTCTCTTTCAACGTATTCCACTTTTAGTATTTCCTCTTCTTGGATGGTTCCTTGCAAGCTGTCCATAAATGTCTTGCACCTTGGGTTTGACCTGTCTGATAGTCTCATGAGAGCTGATGCCATCTATAGATAGTGTAGGTCCCACGAACTGCCACCAAAGAAGCCTGAATGCCTTTTCATTTTCACCCGAACTAGAGACCTGCCATCCAGGCATTCACATTGCTATTTAGAGAAATTAGGCTGAAACTAAAGGCCACTCTCAGAGGACATGGGCACATTTAAATGATTACCTTGTGGAGGCAATCTGCCCAGGCTGTGCACTGATCCTCTCATTTGATCCGCACAAGCCTATAATGGAGATACATTATCATTTCCACTTTATAGATGGAGGAACATTGTCCTACAGAGATTAAAAATAGCTTTTGGCTTCAAGAGCAGGTGGGGTGGGGCTCAGATGAACCTACTAAAATCGGCATGTTTATTTCCTCAACATGGTAAGTAGATTGGCTTATATTTGAAATCTGGCTCAGGAAATACTCCAAGAAATAACTGCTATCTTCATAAAAGTCAAGGTCTTTATGGAACCCAGCTTGTGCAGATTAATCATGACTCTGTGGTTCATAATAATAGCTACCATTGCTTGACTACCTACTATGTGTCAAGCACTATACTAGGAATGCAATAATCTCATTTGTAAAATGCCATTTTCAGTATCTACTGATATGATCATTTTTTACCCCTCTAATTTCTGATGTAATGGATTATGTGTTGTTTCCTGATATTGAACCACCCTTGCATTCCCACAATATACCATGCTTGGTCATGGTGTACTCTTCTTTGGACATATGCTAGAGTCTATTCCCTAATAATTTATTCAGAATTCTTGCCTCTATATTCATAATTGAGATTTCTTATTTTTTTTTGTACACTATCATTCTATTAAAGTAATGTTGGCATTTACATGAACTAATTTAATCTTCACAACAATACCATAGGTTCATCTCTTATATTACAGATAGGAAAACTGAGCTCAGAGAAGTGAAGTAACTTGTCCAAGGTCAACACAGCTAGGGTAGCTAGGATTTGAGCCCAAGCATATCTCCTTCCACACTGGACAGGCTCCAGTTCACATCCTTCCTTCACTTTCCAGACACGGAAAGAATTCCACACCGAGAAGCAGTGCATGCACTGATCTGGGATCTTAGAGACCCAGGGCTAGCTTAGCTCTGCTCTCGGGTTAGGGAAGTGGGCAGGTCACCTCCCTTACTGGGTCTTGGTTTTCTCCTCTGTAAATTGAGAGGGTTGGTGTAGGCAATCACTAAGATTCTTTCTAGCTCTGTATGTCTGTAAATCTAGACATGCTCTGTTAGTGAGTCTGAGCCAGCAACCCCTTAATCCCCACTGTAGGAATGGAAACATGGCATGTGTTAACTTTGGCGGTGGGGGGGGGGTGGAGAAGAGGAGAGAGAAGGGAAGGGGAGGAAAGAGGAAGGGAGGGAAGAGGAGGGGAGGGGAGGGGAGGAGAGGAGAGGAGAGGTTTATAAAGAAAGATAACTTGTCTAAAGGGTTTAATTCCTTTTTATAAAAATCTGCCATGTGTCCATTCTGTTCCTAACCTTTCCAAGGCATTTGGCTCTCACACCTACAACATATTTTTAAACACATATTAAAGTCCAGACTCAGGCAGAAGTTTCTGCTGCTGATAATAACTGGACTGCTGCATTCTGGTTTCCGGGACCCACCTGTACTTGGTCTCATCCTGCCAAGTTACCTAACCTCATCCACCTGTGCTTCACTTCAAGGTGCCTGGGTCACAGCCTACTGCAACCTTTTTGGAACATGTTCCTCTAGCTTTGCCCAGAGTATTTGCTGAGGAACCTGACCTAGTATTTGCCTTTGGCTTCCAAATACCACCACCGTAGGAAAAGCGACACTCTTGCCTTTTGCCCTGAACCAATGGGAAGCCTCCCCTGAGGAGGTGTTATCCTTACCCTGTTCTCCAATGTCCTTTAACTATCTCTATATCATGATGCTCAGGTTAAAGAACAAATGACTGTTATTGGCTTAATGTTTTCCTTCTTTAGAGTCTTAAGGGCAAAAAGTAGCATCCTGACTAGGGGGTAACAGATTGGGTCAAGATATTGATCCTTTTGGCTCCTGAACAACAGGGAGGGGCCTGGAGGTCAGGAACCTCAGGGCCACTCACTTCCTGCTGCGGAGAGCTTAGTCAGTTTACCCCAGGACTGCACGTGTTCCATGAGGTTGGGAAAATGTTAGGAAGCCTGGCTTAGAGGACTGTTTACGAGAAACCAGAGTCAAGCACCTCAGTATCTCTATGTCTCAATAAGTCTAGTTCTCTAATGAAGCAGAGATCTGGGGTTTTTTTTTTGTTTTTATTTGATTTTTTGTTGTTACTGTTGTTGACTACCCCAATAGCTTTCTCTGGTTTTCTGATCACGACACCCATTTCTCCTCTGAGGAGAAGTTCCTACGCTGGAATGATGCTCCCCTAGAACTGCTGGCAGCCTTCTTCCCCAGCTGCATGGCGGAGTTCTGGCTGCGGAGGACAGAATGAGGCTCCTGCACAGACAGAGCAGAGCTGAGAGAGGAAGAGGGGAGAGAGACAGAAGGCAGGGAGCCCTAAAGAGCGTTTGACTCTTGCCTGCTCTCAGGTCTCCCCGGATCCTCACTGCCAGAGTGATCTCTTTTCTCCAGTCCTCATGTTTCCATGAGATAAGCTCCACCACAGAAATACGTCCACCCCTTGCCGTCCGCTCCCTGCCATTTAATTGGCGAGGTGGGAAGCCCTGATAAGCATTATTCCAAGTCCCTTTAACAGGCAGAACTGGAGTTACGTTACTATTTCCACGTGGTCTCCTTCTGTCTAACTTTCTGCTCTCAGAGCAGAGAGGGTCCCTCACGTTCTTGCCTCCACGAGCGAGTGAAATGCTTCCTCTTCGGTCTTCCCTTCAAGATCGGAGACCTTTTACTCAATTTAACCTGATAGTCCCAGCATGCACCACAGCGGCACTCACACATGGAGGTGCACAATAAATACTCAATGAATAAAAGAGAGTCTGGGTCGCCCCGGGATGCCTTTCAACACTATTCATGCTTGCGAGAGCACGTGGATATTTTCATGGTGAATTTGCCTATACCATGCCCTTCGCGGACTCATATGAAGGGCGACTGGCTCTATCTGGAAAATCATCAAGAACCAAGAAACCAAGGTTTCATAGCAGTAGAGGACTTTAACCAGAGTTTAAACTCTGTTTAGCAGACCGTGTGTTTGCATGCCTCCTTTGTATAGGCGCTGAGCTAGAAATACCCTGGGCTCCCAAGCACCCAGGAGAATTTAATTTTTTCCCATAAAGTTGAATGTCACCTTGGAATAGATTTACTTATTCTGATTAGCTAAGGCTTTCTGAGACTGTTCTGCTCTTCCTTTGATGTATGTGTTGAAGTTGTCTATTAATTCACAGTGCATTAGGAGCCTTTAGCTTGTTCATGCTTGGTCAGATTTCTAGCTATTCTATTATTCTGAATATTACATTTTCAATCAACCACTGATTTCTTATTATTTTTGAAACAGCACATATTCCGTTTCCCCGATCAGCATTTTTGGAAGTCTCCTTGGTAGTCTATCTTGTCTTTAGGTGGATACAGACAGGCTCAGCGGTGTCTGGGTAGGACAGAATATTTGCTTGCAAAGCAGAATGAGAGCACAAAGCCTCTGCATCTCATTGAGTAATAGGACGTGAGCAGCGTAGCCTCCGAGCTTGGCCACAGCACCGTGATGTATGGGATATAGACTCGCAGAGGGCCCATCGTTCTGTCTGCAAGATAGAGTAAACTTGAGCAAAGGAAAAAGCCTTCTGCATTTAGTGGACACGCGCCTATGGCTATGTCAGCAACAAACAGCAACAAGTCTAACAGGGAGCAAAGCAGGAATTGCTGTGCCCTACGGGAGGAGCACCAGGAGCCTTCCTTTGACCTCACACCTCCCTCCCAGGCACAACCCTATCCTCCTCGTATCTCACAGCCAAGCGCCCTCAATGAGTCGTCCTCACCTCCTGTGCCCACCTCCTCAACCTTCCCTGATACCTCACGCCCCTGCAACCTGACTTCTGCCCTCACCACTGCACAGACGCTGCTCTTGGCTGACGATTTCTTATTGCTAACCCAACTGACATGTTTCACTTCTCATTTCACTTGTCTGCTCTGTAGTTTCAACAGTTAATTTCTTCCTTGGCCCTGAAATCCTCCTTCCTTAACTTCGGTGGCATTGGATTGATTTGGTTTTCCTCCCTCCAGAAAGTATCTTGTTAACTCTCCCTCCTAACCTGTTCAAGGTGCTCGCCTTTGAATTCACCTCTTTCATGGTTCTTATCACCTTACGTTGCCACTGTTTCCTTGTCTTTTGGTTTCATCAGAATCTGAATATCTAGAAGTCGGCGACTATTTCTATTCTATATACCTGGTATTTCTTGCACAGTGCCTGGCCTATGGTAGACTTTCAATATACACTTACAATTAAAGAGTGAGAAGACTTCCCTGGTGGCGCAGCGGTTGAGAATCCGCCTGCCAACGCAGGGGACACGGGTTCGAGCCCTGGTCTGGGAGGATCCCACATGCCGCGGAGCAACTGGGCCCGTGAGCCACAGCTACTGAGCCTACGCGTCTGGAGCCTGTGCTCCGCAACAAGAGAGGCCGCGATAGTGAGAGGCCCGCGCACCGTGATGAAGAGTGGCCCCCACTCGCTGCAACTGGAGAAAGCCCTCGCACAGAAACGAAGACCCAACACAGCCAAAAATAAATAAATAAATAAAAATGTTACCATTCTTTAAAAAAAAAAAAAAAAAAATCACTGGATCCTACCTAGAGATCATCATACTAAGCGAAGTAAGCCAGAGAAAGACAAATATCATATGATATTGTCTATATGTGGAATCTAAAACAAATGTTGCAAATGAACTTATATACAAAACAGAAATAGACCCACAGACATAGAAAACAAACTTATGGTTAGCAAAGAGAAAAGGGAGGGGAGGGATAAATTAGGAGTTTAGGATTAAGATATACACATTACTATACATAAAATAGATAACCAACAAGGACTTACTGTATAACACAGGGAGCTATACTCAGTATTTTGTAATAACCTATAAGGGAAAAGAATCTGAAAAAGAATATATATATGTGTAACTGAATCACTTTGCTGTACACCTGAAACTAACACAACACTGTAAATCAACTACGCTTCAATTTAAAAAAAATTTTTTAATAAAATAAAAAATAAGTAAATCACTGGGTCCTATAGCCAAGTGGACACAGCTAACCATGACAGATATTTTTCTCTATTTCTTTATACCCACATAATGTATATATCTACCTGTGTCAATAGATGAAGATATAAAGATTATTTAAACTCTGTGTCTGCTTTTCTTTCTTTATTAGTTTCCCCCAATCTGGGGGCCATGAAGGAAGTAATAAACTACTTGAGCTACGTTTACCATTTCAAAAAGGCCAGAAAGGATATTCTATGTTTTATGATTAAAAATAGTCTTTTGCTTTTGCCTGGAATTATATCTGGTCCACTTAGTGAACCAGTTACTTAAAATAAAAGCAACAAAAATAATAATTTAATAAATCCATTGTATTTGGAAGATCTTTTGAAACATGCAGTTTACTGTGGGAAAGTATTTAAAGGAGTCTTTGGAAGGGAAAATACTGGCATTAAACCAACACATAATGAATTCAAAGAACTGTCAAACGTGAGCTTTGGGTAGTAGAGTGTCAAAGCCTTGGATGAAATTCAAAATTCAAACTCATTAAGCAGTTCCACGCCCAGCATCTGTCAGTCCTGTGTGCAAGAAGGAAGCCATGGTTTCCTCAACAAAATGTGAACAGGACTGCTCCCATGCAGTGGGCAGTCAAGCACGGTGGGGCTCACTGCTTCCTAACCTCTGACTTGTTCTGCCACCCAAACTCCCGCTCTGTGGATTCCCCACTTCTCAGCCTACTGTCTACTCTACCCTCGCCCCCTCCCCCAACCTCAACCCCCAGGGGCTGACTTTTCCACTCTACTGCTCACCATCACTCAACTCCACTACGCCGTCTTTAAGGCAAAACGTCCACCCATCTTCTCCATCAGACCTCCCCAACCCATCCTTGACTCTAGGTAAACCACTCTCAGCCTCCTCTCCTGGGTCTATGTTATTCACAAGATGGGTACCAGGCACTACCTGAAGCACACGGTTCTGTCAGTTAATCTCTGCTGATCCTGACCCAGGAGCACGGAGCCATCCAAGAAGAAGCAGCTATATATTGCACGCGACCACCTGCAATTAGGAGGTCTGCCCCGTAGCTCTGGACTTGGGCTCATGTTTGACATAGTTCTCATATTTGATATTTTTCTTTGTCTTCGCCTTTCTTTGTCCTACCCCAAACCAGCAGCCTTGTAGGCCTGTCACTGTGCCACAGTTTCAGCTGGCTCTTTGGGGTGTCTATTCTCAGAGCCCCCCGAAAGTGAATTCCAAAGATGTTAAACAGTTAATATTTAAGTCAAACCATCTCAGCTCTACAAATTTAATGAACATTTGTCCAGTCATCTGTGAATGACGTGACGACAGGCAGAAAAATTCATGTCTATAAGTACTGATATATACAACTATATATACATAAACGTGACATATGTTTAACCAGATATGTGTAAAATAATCATAACTAATTTTTGAGCACTTATTGTCTGAAATCGGTATGCAGTGTCTTCACCTGATTAAATCTTCATAATAATTCAATCAGGTAGCTTTTGTTTTTCCTCCATTTCATAGATGAGGCGTTGATGCTCAGAGCATTCAAAAAGCTACTATATGTGCTCGTTATGTGTCGTACATATGTGCTTGTGAGGCCTTGTGTCCAGATGGCCTTCTCTGCACTCTTAGAGAGGATATTGGTCTTTGCTTTGCCTTTAGGCCAGACTCACCAAGTGCTGAGCAATTAAAGAGGTAGGTGGTGAATAAGATCACAGGCTCTGATGGCGCACTGCCTAGGTGTGGATCCAACTTCCACCACTTACTACTTTCCAGGATTCTCTTGGCCTCAGTGTCACCATCTGTAAAATGGGGATAATAAGAGAACTTGCTTCCTGCAGTGGTTATGAAATACAATAGTTGCCAGGTTGCTTGTACTGCATTACACCTGAAAATGCTCTAAGTGGCACAGTGGTTGATCCAGGAGTGGTCATGTTACCAAAGATGGTCTGATCTAAGCTAAGACTTTTTGGTTATGGGAAAGGAGCAACATATAGGAATCTTGCTGCACGAAGGAAGCCAGCCTAAGGATAAAGCCAACACACAGAATAAGGACAGAACTGGAGCTAAGATTACTGCAGAAGAGTGGAGTCAGACCCCGGATCAAACTATGCCTGAAGTCCTACCTCTGGATTTTTCAGTTATGTAATACAATGTCTCCTTATTACTAAGCCATTTGGAGTTGGATTTTCCTTTCCTTGTCACCTAAGTCATCTTGGAGACAGGAGATATTGTTATCCTCCATTTATAGGGGAGGAAACTGCAGCTGAGAGATGACTTTCTAAGGTCGTACAGCTAGTACCTGACATCACAGAGGAGTCAACCCAGGCCTGAGTGACTCCACAGCCAGGGCTGTCTTCCCACCAAGAACCGTGTGGCTGGAATTACTTAATCCCCTCCCTCCCTGGTTCTGACAGTACTGGGAACTGTCCGACAGGTACTGACAGAGGGCTGGATGGTCCCACGTATGGAGGAAGCCACACAAAGGAGATCACATCTGCAACCCACCACGGACACAGGAGGAGTAAACGACCCCAGAGGCTATGTCACCAGGTATGTGTTTAATGTGCTCCTTCCCAGGTTGACTCTCCTCCAGAGATGACTACTGAAGAAATACTGCCCCTTGGCTCCTTAAGAAAGCAGTCTCAGCTGCATTTTAATTCTCTCCAAACATGATGTTACAATAAAAGCTCAAGGGAAGTAGGAAATAAATGGACTATGTGTGAGGGATCTAGCAAGCACCATGAATTACTCTAAGCACATTACCTGGGTTATTTCATTTAATCACCGCCACTCTGTGGGTCATATAATTATGTTCATTGGGCTCATGGTGAAACTGAGGCACTGGAAGGTTATGTCACTTGCCTGGCTGGTAAGTGGCAGAGCCAGAGGTGAAATCCCAGGCCTGACTGCTGCACAATGCACAGTTTCCACAGTTATCATGTGGCCTCCTCTAAAACTATTACTATGACCACTGTTTCTGGAATGACGCCTAATGCGATGACCTCAGCCCCACTGGACAGAACAGCCTAGCCCGGGAGATAATGAGAACGATAATGACCAAGACACAATGAGGGGGCAAGGAGCGGGCAACTACGGGACGCTCGGGTGAATCCACAGGGCAGTCAAAAAGGCCTGCTGGTTACAAAGGCAACTTGGGAACATCTAGGGGACCAGATGGCTCGAGTGAACACGCCAAGGGCAGCCATGATCTCAGACTCGGTAATTACCGCTTTCCCAAAAGAGATCCAGGCAACAATCATAAAGGGACCGATGACTCATGCCTGAAAAGACACAGATAAGTTTTTGCTGGCCTCACAGAGGAAACTAGCCTTTGATGTTGGGGCAGGAGCTGTCACCGGGAGGATGGAAAAGGCACCCAGGGATTGGGTCTTCTCTTGGCCTCAGCAATGAGCTAGCAGCCCGTGTTTGACAACCGTTCTGTAAATCAGCATTCAGACTCACCTGCCACCCGCTGGCCCAAGTGAGTTGCAATTTATGATGTGGGAACCAAAAAGAATGCTTGGTCATATCACTGCCTGCGTGCCTCCTGGGATGGAGAGTGGGCCGGCATTGTTCTCAGATGTAATTTTCCAAGGTGCTATCAATTTTAAATTCAACCAGGGAGGGCTGTTTCTAGAAAGCAGTAATGTCAACAACCCTAGGAGATGTTCTGGCCCCTGACTGTGGAGAAATAGCCAAGTTTCCGTTCGGGGTTGAAGGGAAAGCTTCGTGTCTGAGGATAAAGAGAGAGCAGAGCTGGGGCGGCGCAGAGAGGAGCAGTTTCTAGGGCCTCCAGCTTGCAGTGGTGCAGGACACAGTGCTGCTGGCACCCAAGAGTAGAAGAAGGGAGTGGGGGTAGAGGGTAGGGGCCAAATGGGGACTAGAAAATACCTGAGGTTTATATATAAACATATAAACAGCTTGGTTCCTTTTGAGGGCTGGGAGGGAAGGATCTATTCCAGGCTCCTCTCCTTGACTTATAGAAGGCCATCGTCAGCCCATGTCTTCACGCGGTCTTCTCTCTGTACTTGCTTGTGCCCAAGACTGTTTCAACAGTTTGCATACAGGATTAGGGTCCACCCTCATGACTTCACTTCAATTTAATTACCTCTTTAAAGACCCTATTTCCAAATATGTTTCTCTTCTAAGGTACTGGGGTTAAGGCTTCAACGTACAAATTGGGGTTTGGGGGTGCAATGTGGCCCATAACAGGGTCTGATTTGTACCAGGAACTTTACAGGAATGCTACTATAGTGGACATATTCACCTGAAGTTCTGGGAGCACCCAGAGGACAGTCATTAATCCATCAGCCAGAGGGAGATCAGGAAGACTTCACAGAGAAGGTTACATGGAAGGATGAAAGGGTTTCCTGAACTGGAGAAGATTTAAAACAGAAGTCTACGTAGACACAACTGCAGGTGCCAGCGTTTAAATGCATGAAAGAAGAAGCCATGTTGAAGAGGACTGGATGGGAAGAGAGGGGTAGGTGAGGGATGGCGGGAGATGAAGACGGAAAGACAACTGGAGACCAAAACGCAGGGGCCCCAGTGCCAGTCAATGACACTCGGAGACTTGATCCTCTGGGTTGATTCCAGGAACACCTTTTATCATGGAACCACTGAGCCCCAGAATGTTAGATCTTGAGGTGCCATGGAGAAGCACCGGTTTAAACTTGTCCTGTTACAGACGAGAAAAACGTGGCTCAGAAAACACAAATGGGGGGCTTCCCTGGTGGTGCAGTGGTTAAGAATCTGCCTGCCGATGCAGGGGACACGGGTTCGAGCCCTGGTCTGGGAAGATCCCACATGCCACGGAGCAACTGGGCCCGTGAGCCACAACTACTGAGCCTGCGCGTCTGGAGCCTGTGCTCCGCAGCAAGAGAGGCCGCGATAGTGAGGGGCCCACGATGAAGAGTGGCCCCCGCTTGCCGCAACTAGAGAAAGCCCTCGCACAGAAACGAAGATCCAACACAGCCAAAAATAAAAATTAATTAATTAATTAATTAATTTTTAAAAAAGAAAACAGAAACGATTTGCCCAAGGTCATACCGAGAGTTAGTGGCAGAGAACTTGCACCAGGACCCAGAGGGGTCAATCCTCTCTGCTCTCTACAGCATCACACATCATCCCTGGGATGCTGAAAGCACTAAGATTTAGAAACCCAACCATCTCAGGGTTCCTGGGGATTAGAAAGAGGAAGAAAAATCCCTTCTCCATCACCCTTCCAATCACAGTAACATTATACTGGATCATAAGAGGGGCCAGGAAAAATAGTTACTTCCAGTCATTTATGATCCAAGAACGGAGACCACCTACCATGCTCTGGCCTGAGGCAGGTTACACTTCAATTTTGAAAACAACTCTCTGAGTTCAGTCAGTCTGCTGGCCACGTGCCTGCGTGGACCCCTGCCCAGCCTCAGGACCCGGTAGCCTCGACAGCCCTGTTATCACTTGATCTTGCTGTTGGTCATGAGGAATGGGGGGTACAGACTGTTCAGGGAGTAGAGCATGATCTATTTTTGGCTCTTGTCTCTCCGGAGGGGAATTAACTCCAGATGATGCAGCCAGGATGAAGGGGTGGTAGCTGAGCTCTTTCCTGGGAAAATGAGGGCAGCTGCTGACCCTGGACAGGGGTTATACAACAGGGAGGCTAAAGAACCAGCCAGGACCCTCACATGGCGTGGAACCCCAGCTCACAGATGATGCTGATCTGATGAACCTGGGTCTGCCAGAGAGTCACAGAAAGTCACACCCAGATGGAAATTTAGGGGCTAACTTGGCCATCTCTACTTCAAGATGCAGGGAATGTGAGGCAGCGAGGAGACAAACGACTTGCCCAAGGTCACAACTAGGTAAGTGGCAGAACCAAACCTAGAACCCAAGTCAATCAGCTCTCGGTTCAGTGCCTTACCCACACTAGCCCGTCACCTCCTTCAAGCAAGAATGGATAGCAAGGGTTGGGCATCCATAACCATCTTACTTAAAGGGCAAGGCAAGGTACCGTCTTCCCTGTACAATATCCACCACCATCCCTCCAACTGCTGCAGCCTCCTTTCAGCCTGGGATGGTGTTTTCAGCTACATTACAGGTTTGGATACCCAAGTCAATGCCGGTGCTAGATTTCTTCAATATGGATAAGTTGACTAGATTAACATGTTGCAGCCTTGGACCTGGGGAAGGGGAAGGAGTGGGAGCGTAGGTGGTAGTAGGGGCTTCAGGTCAGGCAAGGCTGGGGTGAGGTCCTCGGGTGGAAGAGAGGGTCTGAGAGTGGGGAGGAGAGGCGGCACAGCTGGCACGGTCAGTCTTTGAATGCGATGAAGGCTGTCTCGTTATGGAGGACTTGGGGAGAAGATAAGGTGAGCAGGGGCCTGGGGAGCATGAGAGTAGCTAGCTGGGGGGCCCTTGGGTGCTAAGCACTCAACCTCACTGTGCTCCCACTTACTCAGCCATCAGCATGGAGCTCTAACCGTCACTCTTGTCTTCTACCAGGACGCTGTAGGCAGGGAGCTGGGAACCGTAAGCTGCAGAAACAAGAAAAACATCTCTACCCAGACGGCATTCCCTAGGCTATAGGGAACCACTGCACGGAAGTGGCAGGACAGGAAGTGTGCGTTATGGAGAGTTACCTGGCAGCAGCTGTGAAATCAGCAGAGCGAGACAGGAAGATGACTTTGAGGATGGAAGGGCTTGAGGCAGAAAACAGTTTGCAAACTGCTGAAAATGTCTCGGGGAGAAGTAATTAATTCCATTCAGCTGTGAGCTGGTGCTCTTCTGTACACATTTGGAATGATGGGGTTTGACAGGTCTGATGCAGCTTCCAGAATAAAGGTAAAAATCAGTCATTTCACCGAAAAACCGAAACAGAATGTATTCATCGAACTGATCCCTAAGCTCCGACTTCTGCCTCTGCCCGCAGCACTGCTCCCCTCCAACACACCCCTGCCCTATCCCTCCCAGGTCCGCCCAGACTCCTCCCTCTTCGGGGAAAGAGCACGTGGTAGTTATCAGTTGACCCGGTGTGATCCCCACACATGCATACGTGCTTATACACGTACTAAAACACCTACTAAGCTTCTCTTTTCATTTTTTCACCCATTGGGTTGATCAGATACCATATCTGAACAAAAATAAGCAGAAGAGTAAACAGTTTCAAACACCTGAGTTGAGTCTTTAGTAGCAGAAGCCCAGTGGCCATTCCTTAGACCTCTCATCGCCATTCTTTCCCGGGAGTTCTGAGATACTAAGCTTAAAAGTCGAAAGAACTGGTTTTGAGCCTCAGACATGTGGCCTTGGACCAATCACTTCCCCCTCTCTGGGTCTCAGTTCCCTGGTCTGTAGACTGGAACCTCATTTAAGATGATCTCGGAGGCCCTTCCTTTCCTGACAATCCACTTTCACAGTCCTCAAGTCTTCCTCACGCCCCCTGCGGAGAGTTGAGACATGTGGCTGATGAAGTCCAATGGACAACTGTGGCCACCTTCCCACTCCTCCCGGTCTCCCAGGGCACCCGCCAGAGACATGGGCAAGAAGGAGCATCTCCAGAGTGCATCCATTCCCCAGCGGAACTGCTGGGATTAGCTGAGTCACTGTCTCAGCCGATGAATACTGTAATGAACTGTGAGACCTGCTAGGGAGCTGAGAGCAGTGGAGGCTGGTGATAAATAGCATAAAACCTGGAGCAGTAGAGGTTTCCGCCATCCTGATCCCATGCCGTTGGAGCTAGAAATGTAGCCCTGCTGCCTGGCCCCTTAGCACCGTAAGACTTCAGTCCCCACCACCAGCCTGAATCCCCACCCCTGGGGCTTGGGGGCTGGTGCACAGGCCTGAGAGTCAGCAGAAAGTGGGTTTGTCTGCAGCCAGGAGAGGATTTTCTTGACCAGCCCACCCAAACGTTGTCTGGCTGCCATCCTCCTTGAGCATTTCAGAAGTGCAAAAAGAGACAGGGCAAAGGGGCACCTGGCGGGTTCTGGAACCCTTCTGTTTTCTCAAGGGCGTCGCAGTGGGTCCAAAATGACTTTGGGTTTGAAAGTGAAATGCCGGCTCAGAGCCGGATTCCTGACGAGTGTGGCCCAGATGTTTCTGAGCGATTTATTTTTGTTAATGGAAAATGGCTGAGCTAATAACCCTTGCAAGTCATTCCTGTAGGGAGAACTGAAGTCTGCTTTGCTTCTCTGCTCCTTGTATTTGCCTGTGGTTTTCTTTTAGGGAAGAAAAGAAGGAAATTGGACATAGGACAAAACCCAAGTAACAACTTTGTGCATTTGACAGCTAATGCCAAAAATCCCAAGCCTGGATTTTTGGGACCTGATTTTTGTCAACTACTGAACGTTCACTGAGGTCCAACCACTTCTCATTTAAGCACTATGTCCTTTAATCCTCTAAGGAGGAGACCAAGGCTCAGAGAGGTGATCAGTCTGCCCAGAGTCACACAGCCAATAAAAAAAGCAGGGCTGAAAATCAAACCCCAAGTGTGAGACTCTGGATCAAAAATCTTTCCACTACAGCACTATAGGGAATGACAAGGGCATCCAAGGATTAAAAGGGACCTTGGGGAAGGGAGTCTTCTGATCGATTCATCTGCTTTTTGTCAGCACCTTCAAGCTGTGCCCTAAACTTAAGAGGTTCTAGTGAGTTTCTTTTTCCTTAAAGGAAAAGCTTTTTAACATCCCAGCTCACCAACACCTCCTGGGTAATGAGTAATTGCACTGTAGTCCAACACCAAACTCATGATAAAGTGCAAAGGGCTTTGAAGCAGACCGAACTGAGTCCAAATCTAAGCATCACCCCTTTCAAGCTAAGGGAGTTGGAGCAAATAAGTTATTTAAGTTCTTACTTCACGGTCAGCCAGGAGACTCTGTCTATCTCTGTCTCTGCAGCTGTAGCTGCAGCATATCAAAGAGGTGCTGTGAGGGCAGTTTTAGCCCAGCACTTGGCATGGGTTCTCAGTAGATGGTGGTTATTACTGTTTAACTATAGAAATGAGTGAGTAGTGAACACGCTTTCCCCACACCCCCACCTCTCTCAGTGATCACCAAGATTAAACAGAAGAAGAGGCACACAAGTCTCCCTGACGGGGTCTCTTCCTGTTGTGTTTGCCGTGCTGGGGACCAGCCACCTTCTGCTTGAGGAATACGCAGATGACATTATGGGAACAGGAAACCGGCTTGCGAGGAAGCATGCCTGCCATGACTTTCATGCTCTCCTGTTTCCACATGCTGAGATCATAGCACTAAATGGGATCCAGTAGCATGTTCTTGTTTAGAACCTGTGTCCAAGGAAGATGAGACCGAAACCATCTCTAGTGACCATCTCAATTATTACACACATGACATGTGCCAGGCACTGTGCTGAGAGAGAGAGAGAGAATCTCAAACCCTCATCTTATCCTTCCACAGAGGCAGGACAAGATGGCTTTGGAGTCAGGTGGAGCTGGGGTGAAATCCTGGGTCACTATTTTCTCTCTCTGTGATCTTGGGCAAATTGCGCTTCCTCTCAGAATCTCTGTAGAGAGAAAATAAGGTCCTATGAACTGGTTTTTAATCAGATCAAATACATACAGCACCTAGGATACTCTCTGGCACAGAGGAGAGTCACAAGAGTATTAATTCTCTTTATTCACTCTGCAGAGTTGTTACCATCCTGCTTTGCAGATGAGAATGTTGAACTCTGAGACATAAGAGGACTTGCCCAAAATCACAGAGAGAACAGGCAGGAATGGAATTAACCTGCTTCTCTTACATCCAGTCTATTTCTGTTCAAAGGTAGAATAAAATCTTCAGTAAGCACTTAATTATACCCCCATGCAATGGGAGAGGGGCTAGGAATTTCTAGAAGATCCAGGATCCCAAGGGGCTCACATCCTAGTGGGAGAAACATTTATTCGGCAAATATGCATTTCATCCATATTGTATTTTTAGAACTATGGTAGATAGCGGAAATGCAGTGGTGGACCTGACAGGCATGGCTTTGTCCTCATGGAGCATAGAGTTTTGGGGACAGACATTATACATGTACTAAAATGAAATGTGGTTAAGTGTTTCTATAGGGGGAATCCCACAGCACGAGGACTCACCAAGGAAGCAGCACATTAGTACTGTTGAGGCTTCTGGAATGGAGTAGAGTCAGGGAGGGAGCAGGAGGTTCCAGGACTGGGCTGGAGGAGAGAGACTTTGGAGCCTTTGAAGAAGGAGTAGGATTTACATTTTAGAGACATTACTTAGTTGCAGTTTGGAAAAAGGATCTGGGGTGAGAGACACAAAAACAAACAATCACCAGTAAAGTAAGGCAATTGATGGGATTGCCTTGGAGGTGAGAGGCTATTCAAAATATTTAACAATTAGTATCAGACAGCCATCCACCAAATAGAGTGGAAGGCCCCTGAAGAAAGTCCTGCCATGCCCAGCCTCATCCCTAAGGGTCCCAGCAAAGGGCCGGGCTGCAGGATGGCACGGAGGGAGCATTCATGGGAGAGGCGCTGGTGATGAGGGCAGTGGCTCTTGACCAGTTAGCCTAGATTTTTTTCAATATTTCAGCCACTGTGGGTGTCAGCTGGGGTGAGGATAAAAGCCAAGTGTTTCCACAGCCTGGAGGACACAGCAGGGTCCATGCATTTCACCCGTGAGCCAGTAACCAAGGAAAGGACTTTCCTATGCTCATGATCTAAACACCCTGAATCCTGGAATTCCTGGTGAGAAAATTATGACTTTGGAGAAGGATGCGTCACACAGAAGAATGGGGACACTGCCACTTTAAAAGATACGTGGTCTTACTGTGAACTGATGGCAACCACAGCTGGAGAGCATGTTGAAAACCACCCGCTGTGGCCAACCAGACTTTGTCTTGGATTCACCCTGACAACTCCCACTCTTGAGATTCTTGGCATCCTTCCCTTTGTCCTGACCCTAGTGAGGTTCTTGGTGAACATGGCCATGCGATTAATTTTCTGATTCTTCCTGATTCTTCTGTTTTTGTTTTTCATTCTCTGCAAACACCAGACCCTCCCAGCTCCTTTTCAATCTCTGTGTCTTGCAGTTCCTTCTGCTTAATCATGCAGCTTCAGTGCCTACCCCTCATCCCCTGCCAGTACCCTGGCTGTATGCTGGGGGAAGCCACGCTCCAGGGAGACGTCAGGATTGAGCGTGAGGTTTGCTGCTTTGCAAACTAAGATAGTCAAATCAGCAAAGCAACGCACTCCCTCATTCATTCAATCATTTTCCTGCCAGGGAAGAGGAAACGCATGTGGGGCTCATCACTGTGTCCATAGCCCCAAAACTCTGCCTGGATGTACTGTGCACTTAGGAATGACTGATAAATGGCTGACTGGGTGAATTCTTTGAGCACCTACTCCATGCCTGTAGTGTGCTAGGGCTGCTGAGGATGCAAGAATGAGAAGAATACAACCCTGCCTTCAGTGACCTTTAATCTATTAAATCATTCATCCACCGGTTGATTCATCATCCAGCATTTGCAGCTGACTGAGTGCCCACTCTGTGGAGCAGTTTCCAAACTCAGGCAAATCATGGTTAGCGGAGGGAGACGGATGGGGGAACAATTACAGCGCGAGAGGCAGCTTTAACTGAAAGATTGTGTCATCCGTGAAAAAATGAAGTCGGGAAATAAGACCAAAATTTCTGACACTCTGGTAGAGTTAAGTATTGGCGTTGGCAAGAGGATGGAGAGTGGGTGGTCCTCTTTGACTGATGAGGCCCTAAACCATATGCAAGGGTTTTCCAAATCCATCTCACCTCAAAGGTTTCCGTCTAATGGGGGGAAAATGCACTTGGACAGCTGACTGTGAGCTGAGCTTGAGTTCGTGAGACTCGTGCTCCGCGAAGGCAATGCTCAGACCCTTGGCGGTTCATGAAGAAGGCAAAGCCGTTGCCAGTTTCATTGCATCAGTGCTCTTCTCTGACAAGACACAAAGCTTAGAGCAAGAGAAGGTTTTCCCCCAGCGTGGTCCTGGCTGCACAGATGAAAGGAGAAAGCTTTAGCTCTCAGTAAGCATGGATGAGCATCAAGCCTCTGCATTCCTCCTTCATTCAAAAAATTATTTACTGAGCATCTGTGAGCACCAGGTACTATGTTAGGCCCTCAA
This sequence comes from Physeter macrocephalus, assembly GCF_002837175.3. Classification (NCBI taxonomy): domain Eukaryota; kingdom Metazoa; phylum Chordata; class Mammalia; order Artiodactyla; family Physeteridae; genus Physeter; species Physeter macrocephalus. Next base: position 9,689,198 of record NC_041228.1, read on the forward strand.
TGCATGGCGGTGACTATCTCACCATGACAGTCCCCGCTGTCACGGACTTCACAGACAGATGGGAATCTCAGTATGTGCCAGGCAGTGTTCTGAATAAACCATTTACAGATGTGGAAACTGAGGCACAGAGAACTGAACTCACTTGCTGTGAGATAACAGAGAACAGATATTGGTCTCTGTCCCCGGTTCCTGGCACAGAGCTCCTGAAATCCTTGTCATTTCCTAAGTGGTAAGAACACTGGGAGCATCTTCTGTCCTAATGAGGCGACTCTGTGTGGGATGCAGGCTGGTCACCAGGAAGACCAAGGCATGGCTAGGAGCTTGGAATTTTCAGCCCCACCCCGCCCCCATCCTCCAGAGAGGGGAGAAGGTCTGGGGATGGAGTTAATGATAGATCATGCCTCTGTGAGGACGCCTCCATAAAATCCCCAAAGTGCTGGGGTTTGGAGAGCTTCCAGGTGGGTGAACGCTTCCACACAGGGAGGGTGCCATACCCCAACTGCACAGGGACAGAAGGTCCTGCGCTCAGGACCCTCCCAGACCTCACCTTACGCCTCTCTTCATCTGGCTGTTCATCTGTATCCTTTATCATATCCTTTAATGAACTGGTGAACGTAAGTAAGTATTTCCCCGAGTTCCGTGAGCCACTCTAGCAAATTAACCGGATCCAAGGAGGGGGTTGTTGGAACATCTCATCTATAGCCAGTTGCTCAGAAGCACAGGTGATAACCTGGGCTTGCCAGTGGCATCTGAAGGTGGGCAGGTGTTGTAGGACTGGACCCTTACCCTGTGGGCTCTGACACCATCTCTGAGTAGATAGTGTCAGTCGAGTTGAATTGTAGGATTCAATTCACACAGCTGGTGAATTGCTTGGTGTGGGGCAAACCTCTGCATATCTGGTGACCAGAAGTGTCAGAAGTCAAATGTTCTGTGTCACTAGTAGAGGAGACACACAGGGAGGAAAAAGAGACAGAGGTGGCAAACTGAGCTTTTCCTTTTTACTTGCTCAGTGGTGCATTGTCAGGAAAGGAAGAGCTAGAATTTGAGAGCACACATATGACAAGAGAACAAGGGGGTCTTTACCAGGTGCCAAGAGCCACAGTCAATCAAAACCGGGAGGATGACAGTGATCGGAGGGCAGCGGAGAAGAGAATCGCTGAGAACAGCCGGGGAGGCATCTCTAGGGGGTCATGTGAGCTGAAATAGGGAGGGTGGAAGCAGTCGGCCATACGCTGACCTGAGGAAGAGCATCCTCCTTGGAGACAGGAAAAGCAGGGACAGAGGCTTCAAGGATGGCAAATTGCACTGGGAACGGAGGGACAGGAGAGCAGAGAATGGGAGAAGTGGTCCAGGGGGTGCTGTAAATGGAGGCGGGGGGTGGTCACGAGGGCCTTGTCAGTGAGACAAGGAGCTTGGAGTTTGGATGAAGAGGAGATGTTCAAGACTGACTTAGCAGGGGAGGGATGCCCAGACCTAACGTGTGCCTGAGGATACGGCGAGGACACGAACACCGAGAGGACCAGAAGCACAGGCGGCCTGGCTTCACACCCTGACTGCCCCACGGAGGGCAAGTGATTTAGCCTTCCCGAGTCTCAGTTTCCTCCGGTGAGGAGGAATAGATAACAATACCTCCCCCAAAAGACTGCCTGGAGGATATAAGGAGAAATTAAACGTGAAGTTCTTAAAACAGCGCCAGCCACCTAGTCAGCAGTCTGTAATGTTAGCTTTTATCTCCTGGTCCCCCACCTTCACTTCCTGCTAAATACAGCTTACGGCAATAGCGTTCCATCAGGCCCTGTAATTAAAAGTAATACATGCTCAGTACAGGGAACTGTATTCAATATCCCGTGATAAGCCATAATGGAAAACAATATGAAAAAGAAAGTATATATGTATATATGTGTGTATATATATGTATGTATATAGAACTGAATCACTTTGCTGTGCAGCAGAAATTAGCAAAACATTCATAAATCAACAATATGTCAATAAATTTTTTTTAAAGTAATACACGCTCAATGCAGGAAACTCAGAGAGCCCAGAAAAGCACAGCAAGAAAGAAAAACAATTATTCATATTTACGCCACCAGGAGAAAACCATCGCTAATACTTTGTGGTTTTGGCCTTTCTCTTTTTCCATGCAACCTCACATAAAGGACAAAGGTTTCATCATGTTTACATAAGGTTCTGTAGACCAACCACTTTTCTTTTCAATTTGGCAACTGCTGCAGGTTGGGTTCTCCAGAAGCAAACACTGAGATATTTTGGGGGTGTGCCAGATGTTCATCGAGGATCAGCAGCTGTGGTGGAGATGCAGGGGTAGCAAGCAGGACTGGGCACCCTTTAATGCACGTGTTAAGTTTATATGTATATAAATATAATACGCACAAACATACACACATTCATATATATGTAGATACATGCAGATGCAGGTGCAGATACAGATTTATAAAGAGAGAGAGAGAGATTCTAACAGGAAACATGGAATGTCTGGTTGAGAGAACACACTGTTTTTTTTTAATTGTAGTACAATTGATTCACAATATTGTGCTAGTTTCAGGGGTACAGCAAAGTGATTCTGTTTTATATATATATATATATACACATACATATATATATGTATTATCTGTATTCTTTTTTTCCAATTCTTTTCCATTATAGTTTATCACAAGATATTGAATATAGTTCCCTGTGCTATGCAGTAAATCCTTGTTGTTTATCTATTTTATATAAAGTAATGTGTGTCTGCTAATCCCGTACTCCCAATCCATCCCTCCCCCCGACCTTTCCCCTTTGGTAACCGTAAGTTTGTTTTCTATGTCTGCGAGTCTGTTTCTGGTTTTTAAATAAGTTCATTTGTATGAGTTTTTAGATTCCACATATAAGTGATATCATATAATGTTTGTCTTTCTCTGACTTACTTCACTTAGTCTGATAATCTCTAGGTCCATCCTTGTTGCTGCAAATGGCATTATTTCATTCTTTTTTATACCTGAGTAGTATTCCATTGTATATATTTATATACCACATCTTCTTTATCCATTCATCTGTTGACAGACACTTAGGTTGCTTCCATGTCTTGGCTATGTGTAAATAGTGCTGCTGTGAACATTAGGGTGTATGTATCTTTTCAAATGAGAGCTTTCATCTTTTCTGGACATATGCCCAGGAGTGGGATTGCTGGACCGTATGGTAAATCTATTTTTAGTTCTTTAAGGAACCTCCCTACTGTTCTCCATAGTGGCTGTATCCATTTACATTCCCACCAACAGTGTAGGAGGGTTCCCTTTTCTCCACACCCTCTCCAGCATTTACTGTTTGTAGATTTTTTAATGACGGCCGTTCTGACCGACGTGAGGCGATACCTCACTGCAGTTTTGATTTGCATTTTCTAATAATTAACAACGTGGAGCATCTCGTCATGGGCCTGAGAACAGACTGCCTTTTGCTCACAGAACGTATTAGCACCAGTTCCCCACACCCCGGTCCCCACAGGACAAAGCAATGAAGGCCAGATGTCACCCTGTGCCTTCATCAAGGCTGCACCACAGATTGTCAACCCCAAATTATGAAACTCAGAGCTTATACAGAGTGGCCGGCCCATCTACCCATCCTCTCCTCTGGAGAAAGAGATCTTTACTCTGGAATATAAATATATGTTTCTGCAGGAGAAGGGAAAGCATCTCCAGGCTTTTTACCCTAGAATGTAAGCACGTGGCTTTAGGAAGCTAAATCTCTAAATCAATTTGGAACAACACACTATCTCTAACTTCTAAGGAATGTTAGTGATTCTTGGTTAAAAGTCATCTTTAGACAGCTCGGAGGCCGCACGGAGAAGCGGCGGCATGGCGGCGGCGGCCCAGGAGCCGAGTCGGGGGTAGTACTGGGACGAGGAGGAGGAGGAGGAGGAGCCAGAGCAGTTGGTTCTGGTGGAATTATCAGGAATTACTGATTCAGACTTTCTCTCAAAATGTGAAAATAAATGCAAGATTTGGGGAATTGATACTGAGAAGCCCATTCTGCAAATGGACAGCTATGTCTTTGCTGGAGTGTATGAAGACACTCTTGGGACCTGTGTTATATTTGAAGAAAATGTTGAACATGTGGATGCAGAAGGCAATAGTAAAACAGTGGTAAAATATAAATGCCACACAATGAAGAAGCTCAGCATGACAAGAACTCCTCTGACAGAAAAGAAAGAAGGAGAAGAAAACACAGGTGGTGCGGAATGGCTGCAAATGAAGGAAAATGCTTTCTCCTGTAGAGCCAACATGATTGGTAGTTTTCTGCACGAAAATGAAGAGGATGAAGCTGTAGCTCCAGACCCAGATAAATCTTTGGAGTTGGAAGAGCAGGAGATTCAAACGAAAGATAATTCAAACCTGAGTTATGAACAGGAGAAACCACCGAACTTGGATATAGAGGATTCTGGTCCTCTTACTGATATCCCTTCTTCTGAGACAGAAGGCTCTGTTTTTATGGAAACTCAAGACACTGCCTTAGAAATCACTCCTAGATGAAATGTTTCTCATAAAAACTAGTCATGAACTTTTTAGAGTTTTTATAAAAAAAAAAAAAGTCATCTTTAACCAATTTTGCCAGCGCTCTATCCTCAAAAATCTCAGACTATGCAGAAAATATGAAAATATTCATGGAGAATTATCTCCCAACAGCAGCCTTGACCCACCCGGGGCCAACCTCATGAGGAGCTCTGGAGCATGAATGGTGTACCAGAATGCTCCGTGCTGGGTGGAAATGGCAGGGTTTTATACCCGTGCCTCAAACAGTCACTGGAGGTGGGCCAGCTGAGAAGGATGTGTCCTTGGTTCTCCGCAGGGGACACAAACCCTGAAGGAGCTAACATGGTTTCAAGCCCTTCCTTGGACTTGGATCTAAGCAGCCCATCTCCCTGTGCACCACAGCAACGCACTGGGAACGTTCTCTCCCATCAGTGATTCCTACCAGTTACAAGGTATTTCATCATTCTGATTACCCTAATTTATGAATACCCTATTGTCGAACATTGGGTTGTTATGAACTTTCTTCTGTTCTAAATCATGCTGCCATGAATACCCCAACAGATCTTTGACTTCTTCCCTGACTTTATTTTCCCTTAGGATAAGTTCCTAACAGTGGAGTTCTAGGGCAAGGTATTTGGATATTTTTAAGGCTTCTGATACTACCAAACTGGCCTCCTTTAAGTCTGTGAGGATTTATACTCCCCTGCAAGCAGCTGAGACTGTGGGCTTCTCCTGAGACCTGCTGACGTTGACTATCTAACGTTGCTCCTTCAAATCATTGTTAATCTGATAGGGGAAAAAAAGTATTCCACTCTTGTTTTTATTTGCATTTTTAAATACTGTGGGTAAACATTTTTCACATGCTGTTTGACCATTTTGATTTCTTATTTTCTGAACTGCTTGTTTACATGCATTCTTCATCTTTCTAATGGAGCATTTTTCTTGTCCTTATTGATTTGAAAGATCATTAACTCACTTGCATGATCATATATGTTGTCATTATTTTTCCCAGTTTACTGTTTGCCTTTTCATCTTGTTTACAGCATTTCTGACAGGCACATGTTTTATAGTCTGTTAGAGCCAATTAATCAATCTTTTCCATCTTAGATTCTGTCCTTGTCACTAGGTTTGCAAAACTTGATTCTTTTTATAATCTAGATTCAGGACCTTGATTTTTCCCTATGAAATCTGACCCAGTTAATTTCAATTCATTGTTTCTGCCTGCCTAGATCTTTTAGATTCTTGATTATATCACCCAGCATTTCAGCTCGCTCTCCCAGCTTCGAGTCAGATGCAAATTTGATCAGCGCTTGTTCTGTGACTTCGTCCAAGTCGTCCATCACCCCTTTTACATTTCTCTAATGATGTTCATTCAACTTGTCTGAAATGGAGCCAAATGGAGCCTTCTCTATCACCAACACAGCCGCCAACTGGCAGCAGGCACTGACGTGGGAGAGAAGACCGTCTCTGCCAACTGGACGCCTGGCCTGGTCCAAGGTGCCTGTTTGGATCAGTTTTTTCCCAGCACCTGTCACCCTTAGAACCATCACTTCATGCTCAAAATCATTTATTTATATTTTCTCCTCCCTTTGGCCTATCTTTTTCTTTGTGGAAAGACAGGGGACCTAAATATATGGAAAATCATCATGCATTAGATGACAATGATGAGGCACGGATGGCAGTGCAAATTGTCCAGGGTCACATTAGAAGTTTAGTTCATTTCCTTGGAATCTTGGACAAGACATTAAAGATTATCTGGTCCCCACCTCCCCACCCTCACCCACCTGATGCTAAGATCCTTTTTGTATCATGAGGGTTGATTATAGCCACCATTTATAAAGACCGTCTTGAACCGGACAGTTTTCTTACATGGTCTCTAATCCTTCAAAGGAGAAAAAAACACCTTGCAAGACAGGTGTTACCTCTTTTCAAACACGAGGAAACAGACATTCAGAGAACTCAAGATATTAGTCCAAGATCACACAGTTTGTAAGTGCTGCAAATGAACTTATTTATGAAACAGAAAGAGACTCACAGACATAGAGAACAGATCTGTGGTTGCCAAAGGGGAGGGGGAGATGGGGGGAGGGTTGGATTGAGAGTTTGGGGTTAGCACACGCAAACTATTATATATAGTATGGATAAACAATAAAACAATAAGGTCCTATTGTAGAGCACGGGGAACTATATTCAATATCCTGTAATAAACCATAATAAACCATAATGGAAAAGAATATATATATGTTACTGAATCACTGTGCTGTACACCAGAAACACAACATTGTAAATCAACTATACTTCAGTTTAAAAAAAAAGAAAGAAGGAAAGTGTTGGAGCCTGGATTTGAACTTGGATCTATCCGGATCCAAATCCCACACCAAGTTGCCTCCCCAGCTGATGCTATCGTCCTGCATTCTCTGAGCACCATGTGAGATGGGAAATCACTCCTGAAGATGATTCCAGGAGCACTCTGAAGGGAACAGTTCTGGGTATTGACCTAAATTTCCCTTTCTGTATCTTCTCCTCCTTGAAGAGACACAAAACCCATCTTCTCACCCTTGCTCAAGACAGGTCTTCTTACGATCCTATTCTCCCATTCTTTCCTCAGATCTGTCAACAGTTCCTCATACGACAGATACGGGAGACCCTTCATCTGATCCTGCCCCAAGTTATCCCGTCACCCATGTTGCACGACTGAACGCCATGCTCCAGACGGGCTCTGACAACAGCAGGACTTTACTCCCCCCTCCGGCGACCCACCAGGTTCTCGCCTCCCCTTCCGGGAAGCCAGAAAGAGGAAGAGCCTCCTTCTCCCACTGTCTACTTGCTACTTTCCTCTACTCCCTTCTCAGGGGGAGGAGTTTTGCAGCAAGAGGCTGCTTCTTCTGTTCATGCCAGCCTGGTCGCTGGACCCCCTTTCCCACTGGCTGACTTTGTCATCCCTGCTTTTGAATCATGCTCCTGTCCTTGCCTGGCCATTCTTTTCTCACCTCCTACTCTTACCCTCTCACTCCTTCCTGCCTTCCTTGAACATTTATTTACGGAGATGCAGGAGATGCCCCTGGCCTTTGGATGCTCAGAGGATAAACGGAGAGAGAGGCGAGCAGAAAAGGGACGCTAACTTCCTGATCAGGCTTCTAAGGCGGGGAAGCATCCAGCACAGAGCCAGCGAGGGCTCTTTGAAGAGTGGCTGGTCAAGGGGCCCACCTCTCTCCTACTGGTGCATCTTGCATGGAGTTAGGAAGGCAGGGCTGGAAAGGTGACACCCAAGCTGGACAGCGCGAGTAGGGAAAGGCACTTCTTGGTCCTTCCATGCTCCTGTCTCATCTCCTAATCACTGAGCTATGTTTTCTCTTTGTGTTCTGAGCCCCACAGGCTTATTTCCCTCATTCCTAACATGAGGATAATGTTACCTTCCTCGGGGTGTTTTGTGAGAATTAAGTGATATAATGACTGTAAAGTGCTTACAAGAATAAGTGCCCTACAAACAGTGGCTATGGTTATTTTCAGCCTCGCCCTAGATTTAATGATTTTAATTAACAAAGCACCAGGCAGTGTGCGAGAATAACATCCTTACTTTTTCACCTCTTGCTTTATAGCTTTCTCGTACATCGTCTCATCCGAGCCTCACTGCAACCCTAAATGAGGGATCATGGCAGGCCCTTACTGACCTCCCTGTAATGAGGATCCAGTGAAGAACTCGGATGAGTGGAGGAGCAGTACCACAGTTCACCCGTGACTCTCCATCACCACATTTCCCCCACTGTACTGTTCTGGTTTTAATAAAGGCTGTTGACCAGCAACAAGAATTGACTGAATTGAGTCTTAACTCTGTCTGACAGCGCCTACCTCCATTTTATTCTTCCTTTGCCTCCCTCAGGCCCCCACAGGAGGACTCAGCAATGAGCCCCTGTTTCAGTCTGAGGTTTATTCCACTGCCTGCATTGGTGATGAAAATGGCAGGAAGTTACTCAGCCCTGTATGTTGCTTCATCGCTTTGACCTTCACTAGCAACTCTGAATTCAGCTCAGCCCTCAGCTCCAGACCCCCACCTTGCATTAAGAGCTGTGAAAGGTCTGGGCTTCCCTGGTGGCGCAGTGGTTAAGAATCTGCCTGGCAGTGCAGGGGACATGGGTTCGAGCCCCGGCCCGGGAAGATCCCACATGCCACGGAGCAACTAAGCCCGTGTGCCACAACTACTGAGCCTGCGCTCTAGAGCCCGTGTGCCACAACTACTGAGCCCACGTGCCACAACTACTGAAGCCCGCGTGCCTCGAGCCTGTGCTCCGCAGCAAGAGACACTGCAATGAGAAGTCCGCGCACAACGAAGAGTATCCCCTGCTCGTCACAACTAGAGAAAGTCCGCCCGCAGCAACAAAGACCCAGCGCAGCCATAAATAAATAAATTTATTTTTTAAAAAAAGAGCTGTGAAAGGTCCACAGACATAGAGAACAGACTTGTGGTTGCTAAGGTGGAGGGCGTGTTGGGGAGAGATGGACTGGAGTTTGGGATTAGCAGATGCAAACTATTATATATAGAATGGATGAACAAAAAGGTCCTACTGTACAGCACAGGGAACTATATTCAATAACCTGTGATAAACCATAATAGAAAAGAATATGAAAAAGATTACATATACATAAACTGAATCACTTTGCTGTACAGCAGAAATTAACTCAATGTTGTAAATCAACTATACTGCAATGAAATAAATAGAAAAAAAATAACTGTGAAGGGTCTGGAATTTTACCCTACCTGAAATCTAACAAGTTACCCTACCAAACCTCATGGATGCTGGCAGAAGACACAAAACTCCTGGTCAGGACAAAAGACAGCTTATTACTCATAGTATCCAGAATATCATCATTGGGGCTGGTTCCGAGGCCCAGTTCCCACAGGGCAATGCAGTGAAGGCCAGGTATCCTTGCACACACAGCGGGTTGTGTTAAAGGAGAGGAATCACGAGATTAAGAAAGTCCAAACTTTTAAAGAGGCTGTAAGCCAAGCCGCGCAACCCTGGCCCTGGAGAGAGACATGACCGGTCCGCAAACAAATCTGCCTTCTGCCCCAGAGGGAGACACTAGCTCTGTGCTCCAGCACTACGTGTTGTGCCACCATCCTCAGAAAGACAACGGGCAATGAACACTCTCAGTGACTCTGCTGGCACGACGTGCAGCAACTTGAAAGCCCCTTGGATAACTGATTCCCAAGACCTCGTTCCCCCACTTTTACGGTGTGTCCTGTTATTCTGCTCATAGATTCTGGGATACTCTCCATAGCCACGGCCTTCCTGGGCCCATCAATGTGCTGCTATAATGTCAAAAGCCAGGAGATTTGTAGAAGGTTAATGTGCCTTGTGCTATTCACTGGCCTCTTGGATACAGGCAACGTGCCTCGCTTCTTGAGGAAAGATGAAGTACGATCCAGGGTTTCGAAACCAGTATGGACACGAGTATGAAATCTGAGAGAGATGAGGGAAGCCTCTGGCATGAACCACATAATAATGTCATAACCCATTTCTCTAATGATGAAAGGCAATTAACTGCATATGATTACTTAACCAGCGTGGATTCTCTTGATGGTTGTGTTTTCCACTTGAAGTTCATGAAGACAGGTGGACAAACACAGAGCTGGCTCAAATCCAGGAAAGTTCAACCAATTGAGCTGACCTCTCGCTTCCGTGGTTCATCTAAACATTCCTTCATCCTTCTATCCCACAGACAAAGATTTATTGTCGTGCTTCCCATGGGCTGGGTTTTTAAGCCTACATACTGGATGCCAAGGTGCGGACTGTACAACACTGTTAGCCTGGCTGCTCTGAAATGACCTGGCAAGAAGCTCTTATTTGTCTGCCAGAGCTTTACAAACATGTACACCCTTTTCTCTATCAATTTCATGTCTAGGGATTTATTCTAAAAAGAGAATCAGACATTAACAAAATGGCTTTTCTGACCGTTAAATAAGCTAATACCAGGTGCTAAGAACAGTACCTGGTTCAATATATTCCATTTAAATGCTCGGTTCAGTTTTAGTTATAAGCGACTAGAATTTAAATAACCTAAATTCCCAATAGTAAGGGATTCTTTAAGTAAATTATAAATGCACTTACAATGAATTGTATAGTGTGTTAAAACCATACTGCAGCTGGGTTCTGCTTATATTTAGGGTGTAGAAGGTAATAAAAAACCGTTGTATTAGCTGTAACAATAAGAAACTAAAAAATACCACAAATATCTAGGAATAAATTAACAACAGATGTGAAGACCGTTACGCTGAAAACTACAAAACATTGCTAAGATAAATTAAAGAAGATAACAAAGAGATTAAAAAAAGAAAGACATACTGTATTAATAGACTCAAATATTTAATTTTGTTAAGATGGAAATTCTCCCCAAATTGATCTATAGATTCAATAACATTCCAGTCAAAATCTTGAAAGACTTTCTTTATAAACATTAATAAGCTGATTCTAAAATATATGTGGAAATGGAAAGAACCTAGAATACCTAAGATAATTTTAAGTAGAACAAAGTTGGAGGATTTACATTAACATATTTCAAGATTTACTATAAATATATATATACACACATATGCATATATGTATCATGTGTGTTTTGACAAATGTACAAGTACAAATCAAGAGGGAAGGAAAGCCTTTTCAAAAAATGGTGCTGGGGCTTCCCTGGTGGCGCAGTGGTTGAGAGTCTGCCTGCCGATGCAGGGGACACAGGTTTGCGCCCCAGTCCGGGAAGATCCCACATGCCGCGGAGCAGCTGGGCCCGTGAGCCATGGCTGCTGAGCCTGCACGTCCGGAGCCTGTGCTCCGCAACGGGAGAGCCCACAACAGTGAGAGACCCTCGTACCGCAAAATAAATAAATAAATAAAATAAAAATAAACGTTGTTCTCTGTCTTATACCATAAATAGACATCAATTCAAAAGGAATCACAGACATAGATGTGAAAACTACACTATAAAGCTTCTTAACGAAAACATAAGAAAATATCTTAGACTTGTGGAAGGCAAGTGTGTACACACACACACACACACTGGAAAATTACTCAGCCTTAAAAAAGGAGGAAATTCTGCCATTTGCAACAACATGAATCAACATGGAAGGTACTATGCTAACTGAAATAAGCCAGACAGAGAAACACAAGCACTGCATACTATCACTTAGATGTGGAATCTTAAAAAAAAAAAAGAGAGAGAGAGAGGTCAAACTCACAGAAACAGAGAGTAGAAAAAAGGTTTACCAGGGGCTGGAAGGTGGGGGAAATAGAGGTTGGTAAAACTTTCAGCTATGAGATGAATAAGGTCTGAGGATGTATTGTAAAACCTGGTGACAACAGATGACAACAATATGTTGTATAACTGAAATTTGCTAAGAGAGCAGAACATGTGTTCTCATATACACACACACACACACACAAAAACAGGGTTAATATGTGTGATGATGGATGTGTTAACTAACTGGCTTGTGAGAATCTTTTCACAATATATACATATATCAAGTCATCACATTGTACACTTTCAATATATTACAATTTTACTTGCCAGTTATATCTCAATAAAGCTGAAGAAAATAAAATGAATGAAGTTGAGGCAGTCACTTCAAGAAAAACTGTTTGTTGCCTATGATAAAATTCCATTTTCAACGTGAAGGTCAGAATTTCAAACAGCTTCCCAATGCTGGGGATAATCATAAATGTGATTTTTTTTATATTGTATCATGAAAAATGTCAACAACTGGGAGATCTGTATAACCCAGTGAGCAAATATTTTCCAAATGACCAATGCATGTTGTTTAAAACCACAGATGGGGGCTTCCCTGGTGGCGCAGTGGTTGGGATCCGCGTGCCGATGCAGGGGACACGGGTTCGTGCCCCGGTCCGGGAAGATCCCACATGCCGTGGAGCGGCTGGGCCCGTGAGCCATGGCCGCTGAGCCTGCGAGTCTGGAGCCTGTGCTCCGCAATGGGAGAGGCCACAACAGTGAGAGGCCCACGTACCGCAAAAAAAAACCCCAAAAGCCACAGATGGGTATAAGAGCCATTCAAGGTGCAAGATAGACCAACAGATTTCAAAGGAACAGAATACAAAAACTTTTAACTGCAAGGTAGCTGAGTTATCTGTGTTTTGAGCACTGGTGAGCAACTGGCTTTAAATCATTAAATCTTGGCAATGTTAAATTGACTGTCCCAAACTTTATGCTTTGTTCAGGACCAAGATGGCAATTTTGGAGGGGCTAAATTTGGATCCATGTGACTTGTTCACAGAGTCACGAGTCATGCTCTGTGATGTGGTCCCAAGTTCGATCCAGTTTAAGCGTATGTGAGGGATAAACCTACACTGAGTTAGCTTCTTGGGTCAAAGTAACTCTATAATGAGATTCCACTGAAACAGCCACTGGGGAGTAGGACCACACCAATGGTCACCCAGTACTCAGCAGGATGGCTGTACTGGTTGTTTATGGTGAGCGTCTGTTCCAGTTGGTAAGAATCTGAATCACACAGGTTTTATTCATTCACTCAATAAACACTGATTGAGCTCCTACCAGTTGCCAGGCGAGGGCAGATTTGCTATGAAGCTAATCAAGCAGAGAACCTTCCGGGCCTCTCACGAACGTAGGCCCCTTCCAAGGATGCATATAGCCATGGGCGTTTATGAAGTGTACCAAGTCAAATGTTTTCCCCATAATTGGTCAGGACCACTGTCTCCACTCTAGCCTTCTCTTGATCGTTCTTCCCCTCATGTTGATAGATGTGGGAGTAGTTGTATCATTTGGGGAATTCAGCTGAAGAAGTGGATTCATCCAGTGTGAGTTTAATGGGATATATTTATGTGGTTACAATCATTTCCATGTACGGTTACATTACTGTTATCTACGGCAGAAAGGAATGACTTTCAGAAATATTCTTACTGCCTAGAGTCAGGATACAAATAATATCCAGGGCCAGACATTGTTTATCGAGATATGAATGGTTTCTATGGTGCCTGGCATCAAAAATATGGGGCAGTGGAGAAAAAATGAGGTGCAGAAGCAAGTGTGTGGAAAATCCTTCCTAATTTTATAACTCACACATGAAAGAAGTTTGATAGAGGTCTTCCCAACTTAGACATTACCAAGAGCAGACTGTGAAGCTGAAAGAGACCTCCCTGAAATATCATCGATTAAAAACAAGCACATTCCAATCAACCATACTACAGAAAAGACTGAATTGTTTTTATATTCTTTCCATAGAAGATATCATAATTTTTTCTTCTTATTCTTTTAATTACTGAGAAATATGTTGAAGTCTCTCACTCTGGCAGCAAATCTGTGTATTTTTCCTTGCAGTTCCGTCAAATTTAACTTTATGTATATTTGAGACTATGTTATTAAGTGTACACAAATTTAGAACTGTTATATCTTCCTGGCAAATTGAACCTGTTTTTATTACAAAATGTTCTTTTTTGTATCTTGCAATTCTTTGCCTTTAAGCCTGTTTGGTCTCATATAAATATGACATGCCACCTTTCTTTTCATTTTCCATTCTTCTGTTATAATTGCTCTTTTGTCTTACATTTTAGATGTGCCTCTTTTAAAGATCATATGCCAGAGTTTTTGAAAATCCATTCTGACGATCTGTTTTTTGAAGGAACATTTATTCTATTAACATTTAATGTAATTACTGATGTCTTGGGTTTTAACTTGCCATCTTACTAGTACTTTCTATTCATTTACCTAGTATATTGCTTTTTTTTTTTTTGCTTTCTTGCCTTCATTAAGATTAATGGAAAAATTTTTATTATCTCATATCCTTCATATCTTCTTCTATTAGCATGGACATTATATACTCTTTTATAGGTAGTTCAGTAGTTATTCTAGTGATTACAATATGCATCCTTGATTTACCTAAGTCTAATATTACCTGCTTCTTAGACAATGAAAAATTCTTAGAACACTTTAACATCTTTCTAACTTATATACCATTGTTATTGTGTATTTTAAATATGTATATAGGGACTTCCCTGGTGGTCCAGTGGTTAAGACTCCACACTCCCAATGCAGGGAGCCTGGGTTCAATCCCTGGTCAGGGAACTAGATTCCGCATGCCGCAACTAAGAGCCCGCGTGCCACAACTAAGGAGCCCAGGAGCCCCAACTAAGACCTGGTGCAACCAAATAAATAAATAAATGAAAATCAATGTAATACACCATACTAATAGGTTAAAGGGCAAAAACCACATGATCATCTCAACAGACAGAAGAAACAAAAAAAGACACATGCACCCCAATGTTCACTGCAGCACTATTTACAATAGCCAGGTCATGGAAGCAACCTAAATGCCCATCAACAGACAAATGGATAAAGAAGATGTGGTACATATATACAATGG